>NW_026867641.1:0-140074 GCF_020745735.1 Hemiscyllium ocellatum
CACCACCTTCAAATTCCCTCCAGAGAGTCAACATCCTGAATTGGATATGGCATTGCCGTTCCCTTCACTATTGCTGCGTGAAAACCCCTGTGGAATTCTTTCCCTCGTTTAAGTCACTAGTGGGTCACCGCACAGCAGGTAGGTTGCAGCAGTTCGAGAAAGCAATTTCACCACCACCGTCTCAAGGGCAACTGCGGAAGGGCAAGAAATACTGGGCACATCCAGCGATGCCCACATACAAAAAAATCTTTTTTAAAAATAGTTTCCAAGTTGAGCATCTCGATGGGACAGGTTATCTGATTTGAACACAAACATGAAAGCAGTGTTTCTAATATTGAACATTTAGACTTTTCTGTTATTAAAGGGTGTTCAGTATTCGATGACATATTGTTGCTGAATGCTGTGATAAATTGCACCTGTTTTGTTTAAATCAACAATACTGGCGTAACAGGATCAATCCTTTGAAAATACCAGACAGAAGCAGTGGCTTGACTTGAATTACACCTATAAAGTCTTCACTCCCTGCAACACTGACTCTCAGTAGAAGCACACCCTACCCCCCTTTTGCTGTGAGTTTACTTCATTATGGCGCACAAGCCCAGTCTATTGATGTCACTCCGTCTCAATACTAACTCATTGGTGCTCACACCAACCATGTCACTGTGTATTGATGACGATGGAGGTCGGTCGGCGAGTGGATGTCTATGATGAATAATTGTGTGACTGCCAGGCTGAAACCTGCCCGACAGCCTCGGATCTACCTGTGCCCGCTGTCACCGCTGCAGGTATGATCAGTCTTCCTGCTGGTCAAATCAAGGAAAGCGACAGCCATGGATAGTGTTCCCGGCTGAGCGCTCAGATCCTGTGAGGACCAACTGACAGAGGTACTCACATACAATTTCAGCCTTCCCTCCCATAAGCCGAAATCCCAACCTGATTCAAAAAGACCAACATCAACCTTCATCATTGTGCTTCCAATTAAACCTGTTGGACTATAACCTGGTGTTGTGTGATTTTTAACTTTGTACACCCCAGTCCAACACTGGCATCTCCAAATCATAACATCAACCTGTAAGTGAGAAAGCTCATGCTTTAATGACTTAATGATTACCGCCAAATGGCTCTATCCTCAATAACATGGAGTGATTTGAAAGGCTGGTTATGGCCCACATCACCTCCAATCTCCCAGCCTTACTTGGTCCCCTATAATATGCCGACTGATGTAACGGATCCACAACAGATGGCGTATCCCGAGCCATGTACTCATCCCTAGGACATCTAGACAACAAAGACACCTACATCGGACTCCTGCTCATTGAGTACAGCTCCAACTAAACATCATTATCCCCTCCAGCCTGATCTCAAAATTCCGTGACCTTAGTCGTGGCTCCACCCTCTGCAACTGGATCCCCCAGTTTCTGACCCACAGACTACAATTAGTGAAGATAGGTATCTGCAACGCCGCCACAATAACACACAACACTGGAGCTCCTGGAGGATGTGTCCTCAGCCCCCTACTGTACTCCCTGTACACACGCGGCTGTGTCCCTCAGCCCTACTGTACTCCCTGTACACACACAGCTGTGTCCCTCAGCCCCTACTGTACTCCCTGTACACACACGGCTGTCCCCTCAGCCCCCTACTGTACTCCCTGTACACACACGGCTGTGTCCCTCAGCCCCCTACTGTACTCCCTGTACACACACAGCTGTGTCCCTCAGCCCCTACTGTACTCCCTGTACACACACGGCTGTGTCCTCCAGCCCCTACTGTACTCCCTGTACACACACGGCTGTGTCCCTCAGCCCCTACTGTACTCCATGTACACACACAGCTGTGTTCCTCAACCCCTACTGTACTCCTGTACACACACGGCTGTGCTCTCAGCCCCCTTCTGTACTCCCTGTACACACACAGCTGTGTCCCTCAGCCCCTACTGTACTCCCTGTACACACACGGCTGTGTCCCTCAGCTCGCTACGGTACTCCCTGTACACACACAGCTGTGTCCCTCAGCCCCCTACTGTACTCCCTGTACACACACGGCTGTGTCCTCAGTCCCCTACTGTACTCCCTTACTCTGAAAGCTGTGGCCTCAGCCCCCTACCGTATTCCTTGTACACATACGGCTGTGTCATCACCCCCGACTGTACAACCTATGCAACAAAAGATGTGACCTCAGCCCCCTACTGTATTTCTGTACACACATGGCTGTGTCCCTCAGCTCGCTACTGTACGCCCTGTACACACACGGCTGTGTCCCTCAGCTCATTACGGTACTCCCTGTACACACACGGCTGTGTCCCCTCAGCCCCCTACTGTACTCCCTGTACACACACAGCTGTGTTCCTCAACCCCCTACTGTACTCCCTGTACACACACGGCTGTGTCCCTCAGCTTGCTACTGTACTTGCTGTACACACACGGCTGTGTTCTAAGCCCCCTACTGTACTTCTGTACACACACGGCTGTGTCCCTCAGCTCGCTACTGTACTCCCTGTACACACATGGCTGTGTCCCTCAGCTCGCGACTGTACTTCCTGTACACACATGGCTGTGCTCTCAGTCCCCTACTGTACTTCCTGTACACGCACAGCTATGTCCTCAGCCCCCTACTGTACCCCCTGTACACACACGGCTGCGTCCTCCGCTCCCTACAGTATCCCTGTACACACACGGCTGTGTCCCTCAGCTCGCTACTGTACTCCCTGTACACACACGGCTGTGACCCTCAGCCCCCTACTGTACCCCCTGTACACACACGGCTGTGTACTCAGCCCCCTACTGTACTCCCTGTACACACACGGCTGTGCTCTCAGCCCCCTACTGTACTCTGTACACACACAGCTGTGTCCCTCAGCTCGCTGCTGTACTCCCTGTACACACAAGGCTGCGACCCTCAGACCCCTACTGTACTCCCTGTACACACACGGCTGTGTCCTCAGCATCCTATTGTACTCCCTGTACACACAGGGCTGTGTCCCTCAGCCCCCTACTGTACTCCTTCTACACCCACTTCTGTGTCCTCAGCCCCTACTGTACTCCCTGTACACACACGGCTGTGCTCTCGGCCCCCTACTCTACTCACTGTACACACACAGCTGTGTCCTCAGCCCCCTACTGTACTGCCTACATACATGGCTGTGTCCTCAGCCCCATACTGTACTCCATGGACACACACGGCTATGTCCTCAGCCCACTATGGTACTCCCTGTACACACACGGCTGTGCTCTCAGCCCCTACAGTACTCCCTGTACACACACGGCTGTGTCCTCAGCCCCCTACTGTCTTCCCTGTACACCGACGGCTGTGCCCTCGGTACTATTGTACTCCCTTGTACACACACGGCTGTGTCCTCAGCCCCCTACTGTACTCCCTGTACACGCACGGCTTTGCCCTCAGTCCTACTGTACTCCCTGTACTCTGACAGCTCTGGCCTCAGCCCCCTACCGTATTCCTGTACACACACGGCTGTGTCATCATCCCCGACTATACTCCCTATGCAACAAAAGATGTGACCTCAGCCCCCTACTGTACTCCCTGTACGCACACAGTTGTGCCCCTCAGCTCGCTACAGTACTCCCTGTACACACACGGCACGTCCCTCAGCCCACTACTGTACTCCCTGTACACACACAGCTATGTCCTCAGCTCCCTACTGTACTCCCTGTGTACACACGACTGCGTCCTCCGCTCCCTACGGTATCCCTGTACACACACGGCTGTGCTCTCAGCCACCTACTGTACTCCTGTACACACATAGCTGTGTTCCTCAGCTCGCTACTGTGCTCCCTGTTCACACACGGCTGAGACCCTCAGCCCCCTACTGTACTCCCTGCACACACATGACTGTGTCCCTCAGCCCCCTACTTTTCTCCTTCTACACCCACTTCTGTGTCCTCAGCACCCTACTGTACTCCCTGTACATACACTGCTGTGTCCCTCAGCTCGCTGTGGTACTCCCTGTACACACACGGCTGTGTCTTCAGCCCCCTACTGTACTCCCTGTACACACAGGGCTGTGTCCTCAGCCCCCTACTGTACTCCCTGTACACACATGGCTGTGTCCTCCGCTCCCTACTGTACTGCCTACATACACGGCTGTGTCCTCAGCCCCATACTGTACTCCCTGGACACACACGTCTGTGCTCTCAGCCCCCTACTGCACTCCCTGTACACACATGGCTGTGTCCTCAGCCCCCTACTGTACTCCCTGTACACGCACGGCTGTGGCCTCAGTCCTACTGTACTCCCTGTGCTCTGACAGCAGTTGCCTCAGCCCCCTACCGTATTCCTTGTACACATACAGCTGTGTCATCACCCCCGACTGTACTCCCTATGCAACAAAAGATGTGACCTCAGCCCCTACTGTACTCCCTGTACACACACGGCCTGTCCCTCAGCTCGCTACTGTACTCCCTGTACACACACAGGGCTGTGTCCTCAGCCCCCTACTGTACTCCCTGTACACACACGGCTCTGTCCTCAGACCCCTACTGTACTCCGGTACACACACGGCTGTGTCCTCAGCCCCCTACTGTACTCCGGTACACACGTGGAGGTGTTGCCAAATTCCAAGCAATGCCAACTATAAGTTTGCTGATGACATCACCAAAGCAGGAGAGATATCAAACAACGATGAGTCTGAACACAGAAAGGAGATAGTGGATTTGGTGGCATGGTGGAATGATAATCACCTCACTCTCAAATTCGGCAAAGGTAAAGAACTGATCATTGCCTTTAGAATGAAAGGAGGGGAACAAGCCACTATCTCCATCAACGGTCGAGACAGTGCAGAGCGTCAAGTCCCTCGGAGTGATGATAACTGGCAACCTACCCGGGACTTCTCACATAGGTGTCACAGACAAGATGGTTCAAAAACGTCTCTCCTTCCTCACTTGGCTCAGGATATTTAGCATGCACTACTTCTACAGATGCACTATTGTGAACATACTGTCCGGGTGCATAATGGCCTGGTACGGCAACACTCTGCCCAAGTCCGTCAGAAATTACAGAAGATTGTGTTCACAGCGCAGACTATGACGGACTCCAATCTCTCAACCATTGACTCGATTTACACGGCTCGTTGCTGTAGAAAGGCTGCCAACATCTGTCCAAGACTACTGAGGGAAGAGAGAGAGGAAATAACTAGGGCCTTAACAGATATCTTTGTAACATCCTTGAACACAACTGAGGTCCCAGAGGACTGGAAAGTTTCTAATCTCCTTGTTTAAGAAGGGTAGCATGAATAATCCCGTTAATTATAGACCGGTGAGCCTGACGTCTGGGGTAGGGAAGCTGCGAAAGAAGATACTGAGGGATAGGTTCTATTCTCATTTGAATGAAAATGGTCTTATCAGTGATAGGCAACATGATTTAGTGCAGGGAAGGTCATGTCTTACCAACTTAATAGAATTATTTGAGCAAGTGACAAAGTTGATTGATGAGGGAGGGGCTGTAGATGTCATGTACATGGACGTCAGAAAGACTTTTGATAAGATTTCCCATGGTCGGGTAATGGAGAAAGTGAAGTCACATGGTGTCCAGGGTGTGCTAGCTACATGGATAAAGAATTTAATTGGCAAGAGGGGACAGAGCGTAATTGGGGAAGGTAGTTTCTCAAAATGGAGAACTGTGACCAGTGGTGCTCCATTTAAGATGTTTCGAGAAATATACATGAATGGGCAGGGAGCATAGGGATACAGACCTTTAGGTTGAGATGGAGGATTTGGATCGTCGCAGGCTTGGACCGCCGAATGGCCTGTTCCTGTACTGCAATGTTCTTTGTTCTAATATTACCAAAGACACATCATATGCCTGTAAAGATCTCCCACAACCTCTTCCATCAGGCTAAATGATACAGACGCTTGAACACACAGAGCAGCAAGTTCAGGAACAGCTTCTTCCTAGCTGTTATTAGCCTGATGAATGGGCTCTCCAATCTCAGATAATGCTGGTTTTGTTCATATTGACCTCGCCTAGCGCACGCCCTGTGCAGCGTAACCTATATGCCTCTCAAACATGTTTTACAGCCATCGTTCAGTACATCCATGCTTACCTTGATCTTCCTGGATATTTTGGCACAGGACAAAATAAATCCTCATCTCCCTACCCCCAGCTCCCTCCAGTGCTCACGATCAGGTTTCTCCGGTCCTCACCCCCAGGTCCTCCCATTCCCCCAGTTCCCCTTGACACTATCCCCAGCTCCCTGTGAACTTTGTCTCTCACTGTTTCTCTCACACTGCCTATTTCCCTGTGTTTTCCTTTTCCCTGTCTTCTGTTACTTTCCCTGAACGTATTATCTTCCCTTCTCCCTGCACATGCAACTGTTTGTTTCCTTGTTTTGTTTCCTTTCTCTCTTTGACTGACTGTCCATCTGTTTCGCTCGCTGCGTTCTCCCTCCTTCCCTTTGTTTCTGTTTCTTTGTCCTTCGTTGTGATGGTGATGGCTTCTATATTCGTTTGAAGCAGGTGAATGGTTCATTGGTTCGATGTTGGCAATACAATGCATTCAACAAAGTTTTGGTATGGAGGACATAATTTAAAATTATCAGTTAAATTTCAATGGTTGTCAAAACAGCAACCAGAACGTGGGTATCCATTTAACAGCCAATTATTGCATCTAACTATTTTGAAACCGCTCGGCTCACAGTGCTCTGCATACCGGCAACTCAAAGCATTCTGTTCGGGTGCATAATGACCTGACATGGTAACAGCTCTGTCTAGGACCATAAGAAACTACAGACGGTTTTGTGCACAGTCCAAACCATCACGGAAGACAACCTTTCGCCCATTTGTACTTGTCATTGTCGCAGAAAGGCTGGCAACATCAAAGATCTCCCCCAAAACAGGAATGATATCCTACAAACTCTTCCTACAGGGAGGAGACACAGAAGTTTGAAAACATGGACCAGCATGCTCAGGAACACTTCCTTCCCTACCATTATTAGACTGACAAATTGACATATCTCACTTTTTAAATAATATTAATCTTGCTAATGTCGATCTTACTTTGCCCACCTCCTGTGAAGCTGTAACCATTGTATGCCTCACTCTGTCCAAGGACCCTGTGATCTCTGTTTTCTTGTTTAGAGTCATGTGCCTGCATTATAATAAAAACAAACCTTTCCATTGTACATTTGACGAAAATAAAACGAAACCAAATCTGATCAAACACGTGGACTGCAGTGGCTCAAGGTCTTCTCAGGGGCAACTGGAGAAATGAACTCATGCTGCCCCAGTCAGAGAGACCCTATATAATTAATGAATATACGAAGATGACTACACTTAGGGAGGACAGACAGAGGGAATCAAATCGCTTTAAACATGATCTTAGATATATACAGGTTTCCCTCAGTATTTGTAAGTTGAGTGTTCCTACGAAACGTTTTCAAGCTGATATGGTGTAAAGTGCAGTAGCACTAATTTATCTGGGAAAAATTTCGGCTTTCTTCGTAAAAGTGAAAATCCTGTTCGGATTTATTTTTGGTTAGCGAAACAATGTCATAATGTAAGTCAGTCGGAAAGGGAAGTGGCGAAAAGCGAACTTTGAAAAGTAGGGGATACCTGTATTTACAAGGGCATGATATTCAGGAAGATGGGAAAGCCGAAAAATAGATGAGGTGAATCTCACATGATATCTCCAGCCCAGCTGATCATCACTCTCTTTGTTTGCTGTTTTTCTTCTATATCTCTCTTTCTCTATTGATCCCTCCTTCCCTTCAAAGCAGATTTCCCAGTCAACGGTATTAATCACACTCCTTTCCAGCTGCTTTCAGTTCAGGAACGTTCCCCAGCACTTCTGTTCGTTTCTTTGCATTTCTTTCTATAATTTCAGATTTAGAGCATCATCCTTTATTTGATTTCACCTTCAATTTTATTAATTCGTGGGATGTTGGTATCTCTGCCAAGGGCAGCATTTGGGACAATCACTCATTGCCCTGACTCTGAGGCCATTCCACAAGCCAATATAAAGTTAAGCAGATTGCCATGGATCTCAAGTCACAATTAACCCAGACTGGGTAATAACACTAGATTTCTTTACCGAAGGTGATCAGTGAAAGATGAAGGTTTTCAGACAAAATGTTGCTTTTATATTTGGTTTTCGAGAAATTCAGTTTTATTCCAATTCTTATCATTTTTATTTCAGTTCTGCCATCGGCTGTAGTGGACTTGAAACAAATCATTTGAAACATTATTTTTCGTTCAATAAATTTTGCTCTGAATTACGTCCAGCGACATTCCTACATTCATGCATTGTCCTAATCATGAAGTAACGCGACAAGAGCAAGTTTGTGATTGAGATATTTGTAATTGGGAAAGTGGTCAGAAGAGAGCTTGAAATCTTTAGTCTGAATTTTAGCAACGTACAGCCAATGGTTTGCTCAGCAACATCACTGACACAGAGATGAAGATTGTGTATATGAGGAGCTGGGAGTGGACAGGTTTGGTGACAGAGAGAACACGAGACATAAGTCAGTTCAGGGCAAAAAGGGATCTCGTGGTTGTGCACAGCTTTGTTCGCAGATGTTTGTGAGGGAGGGGTCTTCAATTCATGGATAATGAATGGAGACTGAATTGAAACTGAAGGCAATAGTTTCTTTCTCTGACAAATATAGGTAACAGAAATTGCAATGAAGTTCAAACTTGTTTATGGGATTATTGAATGAACGCCAACAATAGCGAGAATAGGTTAGTAGCACACCCTCCACCCCGCCCAGAATAGCCATCAGCACTGCTGATATCCGATATGGTAGAAATCCCTAAGAGGGGGAAATCTTGAAAAGACTCTAGGAAAACCTCCTCTCCATTGTTGCAATGTTCCAGTCCGCTATTCTCAGATTAAGATCCATGCAGCTGTTGATCTCTGTTACTGTTGGAGCTGATGCATCTGTTACTACTGTGGGTTAACGCACTGAATGAAGCGCTTATTAATAGGAGAGAGAAACCCTCCAGTGACACAGTTACATTGCACCGAGACTGACATCAATCACGGTCAGAGCAAACAGTCCCAGCTTTCAATACAGCACAGTCAGTTCACATTATATCTGGACTGGACTACATGTTGACATTTCTGACTATTGGTCACATCTCCCATCATCAATTGCTCTAGTGAAGTCAGTTGTGAGGGAGAATAAGAATATTTTCTTTTCGTAGGCTACATGATTCTGCTCTGTTGTCCGTTTACTATGTTGTAACCATCTCTCCAAAAATCCTTCCACCCCCCCCGCCCCCCACCAAAACAATCACAATCAGGATGTAGTGACTGTGCTGATCTCTCCTCCACGGGACCAAACGCCAGCGAACAGACTGTTACTGGGCACAACCGCCCTGAACATAGACAGGAAGTGTGGACTTCTCTGAATATTCCTCTCACTGCTCTAATAAGGCAACTTTTGAACTTCCATAGGGAATATGCTTCAGTAATTAATTTATATAAATTGACAGACTTCTAAATGCAGTTTTATTTGATGTAAACCGTATTTTTTTACGCATTTTGGCATCTGTCCAAAACTAAAAGGGATAATTATAATGAAAGTATTCATTTAGACTTATGAATTAATGAGTCAGGTTCGAGTGAATATGATATTGGGTGGGAGATAGGGCGGAATGGGAGCAGTGCCTGTGGAGACTGCATGGGCAGTACAATGATATTCCCCAGTCATCATCCCTCTTTCTGACAGACAAAATTAAATCTAATGCATAACAAGGAAACAGCCAACATTTGGGTGATGCAATGCTGAATGACAATGTGAACTAAAAGAATAATATTAAATGTGATAAAGTGAACTATATTTTATACACACACCATTTAATCATTGGGAATACAGATCGAGTAGGGTCACCGGGCCTGAAACGTTTACTTTGATTTCTCTTCACAGATACTGCCAGACCTGCTGACCTTGCCCTCTAAGTTCTGATTTTCTTTTTGTTTGAGATTTAACATATTGTTCATATCTGGCAGGATACTTACAATAAAAAAAGCAGACACTCATAACAAAATGTGAAGGGCAATGGGGCCAATACAGGAGACTAACAGTAGAGATAGTCATTCCAAGCTGGAAGAGACAATGGGTTGAGTTCCCCCCACTTTTGCTGTAAATAATTCTGTGATATGTAATCAAAACCTTTGGAGACAGGGTAGACAAGTTTGCTCAAATGGTCACAGAGTGCTCCACCATAAATAATCTATTCCTATTATCTCATGAAATTTCAGCTGCATCTAAAATGTCTTTTTAAACAAAGTGGAGTTCCTGAGATTTACAGGGTCATCAGAAAAAATATTCTTTTTTCCTTTGAATCTTAAAGAAGAAACAGATTTCGGCCATAACAGAGGTGTCCCAGACACACCAACCATAATAGGAACAGGAAAGGACTACATTGTCCATATATAACCAAATTCAGCATGTAGCCCTGTCAAGAAACATGAAATATAGTGATACGGAAACATGAAATACAAACTGAAAATGATGGCAGATGAGGAAGTATCTGCAGAGTGAAACAGAGTTAACATATCGATTATGCTGTGACACTGTTCTGAAAAAGTCATATTGAAATCAAATGCTAATTCTGCGTATCCCTGCTCAGAGGGTGCCAGACCTGCTGAGTTTCCCTCTATCGATTTCTTTTTCTTTCTGAACTGTGACAAATTGACTGGTCTGAACGATATAAGTAAAGTTGCTATCTCAGTTGAATCTCGAATATTAGTTTATGGGCATTAAATGAGAAATTACAAAGTTCCTGTGTTTGACAGAGCTCCAAAAATCCATGACGTATTGCATTGTGATACAAAAACATTGTGAGACATTGTTGAAACAAAACCCCAAGTTCCTGCAAAAGGTCTGCAGCATCTGTGATGGGAAATCAAAATTAATGTTTCTAATTCAGTGGCCCTTCCTCAGAACGGATGGTAGTCCTGAAAATGTTGATTAATATACAGCAGAAGCTGAATAACTGTTCATGAAAACTGTTAGTACCTAACAATAGGGGGTGAGTAATGGAAGGCCACGTGAGAACTAGGCCTGGTGTCTGGGTCGGGGGCATTGAGGAGTTCAGTCCCTAAAATTATTGACCATTATTTTGAGTGTGAATGTCTGCAGGGTCCACCCGTGGAAAATGAGGTGTTGTTCTTCCAGCTTGCGTTGAAATGTCCTGGAACACTGCAGCAAGCCTGACACAGAGATACTGGCCAGGGAACAGGATGGGGTATTAAACTGGCAGGCAACTGGAAACTCAGGGTCTTTTGCAGAGGTACAGCTTGGATATTCAGTGAAGTGGTCACCCAGTCTACCTTTAGTTTCCCCACTGTAGAGCAGATCACAATGTGAGCAGCGAACGTAGTAGACCGGGTTGTGGGAAATGTTGGTAGGATGCTGCTTCACCTGGAAGGTATGTTTGGACCTTAGATAAAGACGAGGGAGGAGGTAAATGGGAAAGTGTAACAGCTTCGGCAGGGGAAAGTGAAGTGTACATGTGGTGGGGGCTGGGGGAGGTGGTGTGTGTGTGGGGGGAGGGGAGGTGTGGGCAGTGAATAACGAGTGGACCAGGGTGTCCTGGAGGAAATGGTCACTTCAGAAGGCGGAAAGGGGAGAGGAGGCAAATATGTGTCTGGTGTTGGCATCTCGCTGGAGGTGGGGGAATGCAAACTGATGATCTTCTGCATGTGAATGCTGTTGGGATGGTAGGTAAGGATAAGGGAAACTCTAACGCTGTTGCAGCAGGGTAGAAAGATGCTGAATCTAGAAGTGCAGGAGGTCGGTCGGAATTGGTTGAGGTCCCTGTCAATAACAGTGCTGGGGAGTTCTCGGGTGAGGAAGAAGCTGGACATATCAGAGGCCACATTTTTGAAGTTGACATCATCAGAAGCAATGTGGTGGAGACGGAGGAACTGAGAGAATGGAATGGAGCCTTTGCAGGAAATAGGGTGTGAGGATGTATACTCCAGGTAACTGTGGGAGTTGGTCGGTTATCACTGGATATCAGTGACCGGTCTATCCTCAGAAATAGAAGCAGAGATATCTAGTTAAGGAAGGGAGGAGTCAGAGGTAGAGAGGTGAATGTGAGGGAGAGGTGCAAATTGGAAACAACGAACTTTTCCAATTCTGGACAAGAAAGAGGAGCAGCAGCGATGATAATATCTACATATTGGAGAAAGAGTTTTGGATGGGGGCTGGAATAGAACTGGAAATGGAATGACCTACGTACCCCATGAAGAAACAGGTATAACTTGGGCCCACCTATGTATCCATGCACCCCCTCTGTACGGGAGGAGCAGGCTGAAGCAATGGGTCTGCATGGGCAGTTCTGTTTGTGGATTTTCAGGAGGAGATAAAAGCGAACTCTGCTATCAGAGGGCCATCAGCTTCGGGACTGTTAGGTGGGGTGAGTGGGGGGGGGGGGGAGGTGTGGGCCAGTGAGTGGGAATCTCCAGATTTAGTAAATAAAATAGCCTGATGTGCCATGGTAGAGTTATGGACCAGCAGGTGACATGTGGAGGTATCTGAGAGCTGGCACTCAGCCTCTGAAATGTAGAGGTGAGTCCACCAGACTGCAGCAGCACCTCCCTTATCGGCACAGACTGAATAACATAGTCAGGGTTGATTGAAGCATACAGCGTACAGTCTGTTCAGAGGGTGATAGGTTGGATAGGGAGAGGGGGAATATAGAGAATTTCAGACAACTAAACTCACATGGAAAGTTCTCAATGAACGTATTGAGTTCAAGTAAATGCCAGAGGAATGGATCCAGGTGGAGGGAGAGTGTTGGAGCTGGGCCAAGGGTCTATGGAATGGCGAGTGGACTCTTGTCCAAAGAAATGGACACCGAGGAGAAGATGGTGGAAGAGGAGTTCAACATTATGTCGTGCCTGAAATTCATTAAAGTGGGGGCACAGAGGGATAAAGCTGAGACCTTTGCTGAGTACAGAACATTCAGCATTAGAGCGTGGAAGGTTAGGAGGGATGGTGAATACACGACAGGAGGTGGGCTTGGGGGAGGGGTTGGACTCAGATTACAGGGCATGGGTGGGGTGGCAGGTTCAGAGGCTCATAGGCATCTCTAAGTTATTCCATCTTGTGGGCCTCATTTACCTGGCAAGCATGGTGAATGAGCTGGAGACTGAAGTAGAATTGGGGAATGGTGCAGCCTTGAGCCAATGTGATGTGATGCTGTTGAACAGAGAAAATGTTGATCTCAGTGGCAATGACACCGCATGACCAGTCCTCAGAAAGTAAATGATTGAAGATAATCTGAATCGTTACCTTATTGTAATGCTCTGATTTCATTGGGGTGACACTCAACCAGCAAGGTCTTACTTTTCTGAGACTTTAGACCAAACTGTGAAAACTGATGTATTTTGATATTATTAATAAAACAAATCCATCCATGGTTTTGCAAGGCACTAGCAAGGGCAGAGTTTACTTGTCATTCCCAATAGCTCTGGGTAAGGTGTCATTGTTCATTGAGGAAATTACTAGCACAGAATCTCCTCTGATTTCCATTAACCACAGTTTGCTGAGGGTGAATGATGCTACATGAATCAAATGCTACTTTGATGGCAAGGGAAGTTAGTCTGATCTCACCTCAACTGACATTGGAAAATAAGTTAAAATACTAAAGAGAAAAAAGGATAGAACACGGATTATTGAACAATGTGGTCACTGTCCTCGCAAAGTTTAAGGACAAACAGATGCATGGGCTTCCGATTCTGAGGTGAGGTGTTTCCTATTTGGGATGAGGCTGCTTGGTTAAGCGCTGTGACACAGAGACAGAAAAAAAAAACGTTCCACTCTGTATGGGGGAAAAACCCACCCTATTCATGGTGCATTGGTCAATGACAGACATACACTATTAGACATTGGGCATTGATCATCTCAATCTCATCATTCACTGATGACCAATAGCAGCACAGAAGCCAGGAGCTCCCATCACCCCAGTTGGAAAGCAAAAATGGGTAAGAGATGGCCAATGGAAGTGAGAGTAACTAGGGAACTGGTGTAACTTACAGTGGGAATGGCAGAAGAAAGATGTGAAAAGATACTATCAGTGGAAGAGAATGCAGCAACAGAGGGGTAGTGCAAGGGAAGTAGGAGTGTAAAGAAAGAGTCGGAAGGGGAGGAAGAATGGCTAATGAAGTTTGAGTGACTGGGAAAAGTTTGTTTTTGGAAAAGTGAGGTTGGGTGAAAACCACCAATGTTCAGGAAAATTGGGATCTGATTCCATTGAAAATTAAGATTTGATGTACTTCTTTTTCTATCACTTGATTCTTTAACAGATTGTACATTCACTCTGTAGTGTTGTATCTCCATCAAATGCATGTGATGTGGTTTTTTTTTCTCTCCTGCTGTTGTGTCTCAACATTTTTGAATATTTTTAACAGTATGCATTTGCTTCCAATTCTAGGTAGACATGAGAATATGATTTGATCTCCTGCAGTTTGTCCATAACATAGAATTTAATTGAATATTTATCCTCATCACATCAGCTGATTCAAGCAATGAGTCTGTGTCCATCCTGCAGATGAAAAAATTCTTCAGTTCTGACTATTGTTACAAAGGACAGTGCCACACAACAGGCTAATGTTCCAGTGCAAGGTGCGAATCCATAGTTCATCCTAAATTAGTTACAAGCTTTATGAATAAGACATGCTGAGGGACAGAGTGTAAAAGGTGAATTTAACTTTGTGTAGAAAATGGTATTTGCAGCACCCTCATAATAGGTGTTAACTACATCAGTCTGCAAATTCCCCAAAATAAGAACAACAAGAGACTGGAATTCTTAATCATTCCTTTGTGAATAACATGTGGAGAACAGGAAGGAAATCAAGGTTTGTTTGTGAAATTCATAAATGATGTTGGTGAGAATGTGGAAGATGGATGGCAGTGGAATGATAACTAATGCTGGGGATGACACAAAGATTAGCTGGGTGGTTTACAGTAAGGAGGACAGGATTAGGCTACAGGACGATATAAACAGATGATTTCTATATCCAGATTTATGGCTAATGTAGTTTAACATGATAAATGTGAGATGATGCACATCTGAATTAACAAGACAAGTAAGAACTCAAACTTTGAAGGGCGATGGCTAAACTTACTCCTTTTTTCTTTGCAGCAGGGAAGGTTGAGGAGGGAACATGGTAGAGGTGTACAAGAGAATAAAGGGTATGGAGAGGATGAACAGACAGCAGATGTTTCCCTTACTCTAACGGTCAAAAACAAAGGAAACATACTTAAAGTGAAAGGCAGGGGATTGAGAGGGGATTTCTGGAGTCTGTTTTGAACTGACAGGGTGGCACAGACATAGAATAAAAAGTTCCTAGATGTGGAAACAGGCCCCTTGGCCCAAAACATCCACACTGACACTCCAAAGTGTAACCCAGCCAAAACATTCCTCCTATATTTACCCCTGACTAATGTACCTAACCTACAAGTTTCTGAACACTTTGGGCAATTTAGCATGGCCTATTCACTTATCCTGCACATCTTTGGATTGTGGGAGGAAATCGGAGTACCTACAGGAAACCCACGTGGATATGGGGGGAATTTGCAAAATCCATGCAGCCAGTCACCCGAGGCTGGAATCAAACCTGGGTCCCCAGCGCTCTAAGGCAGGCGTGCTAACCACTGAGCCGCATTTCTGTCACTAATAACACGTGTCTGGAATGCATTTCCTAGGCGGGTGATTGACCAGGTAATCTCACAAACTTTAAACAAAAAGCCTTTGGTTATGCACTTGGTGATGCCGGCTCGCATTTTCATTCAATTATTCTATGTGGTGGCAGCCACTAACACTCAGATATATTCTGAAGCAGTAGCTAATGGCAGTTCCTAGTTTGTTCCATTGACTGTACTCAGTCAGTGAGCCTCCAGTGAAGTGCTGGTGTTATCTCCCACCTTCTATTTAAATGTTTCAGTTTCCTTGAGTTGGTAATGTAATTTCCGGTCTCCATAATGTTATTTCCTGCCCTTTTTCTCAGAGGATGGTAGATGGAGTCAAAATTGATGTGTTTGTTGATGGAGTTCCGGTTGGAATGCCATGTTTCCAGGAATTCTTGTGCTTGTCTCTGTTTGGCCAGTCCTAGGATGCATATGCAGACCTAGTCAAAATGGCGTACTTCCTCATCAGTACGTAAGGTATTCGTGTTGGGATCATGTCTGTTGTAGCTAGTTGATGTTCATATATCCTGGAGACTAGTTTTCCGCTTGTTTTTCCGTTTAGTGTTTGTTAAAGTTCTTGCAAGGCTTATTGTTCCTGCAGCAGAACAGACAAAGATGTGAATTTATTGTGGTGCTCAAAAGCATAAAAAAAAGTTGCAGAGTAGAAAAAGAATACTCTGTTAGGCATTATAGCACGAAGGAATTTTAATTGTAAGGTTGTCAGTAAAATAGCTAGAAGTGAAATAAGGAAAAACGTCTTTATTTAGAGATTTGTTATGAATTGGAATTGACCGGCTGGGAAAGTTGTGGATGAAGATTCAAAAGAGAACTGGATATATATTTGGAAATTATGAATTTAACGGGCAACAGAGAGAGGGTTGGCAAATGGGAGGTGCTTGGGAGATATTTTTGGAACTGATGCATACATAATGGCCAATGGCTTCCTCCTGTACTTTAAAGTTTTGTACTCTATCATGTGTCAGCTGTGAATAACAGTCAGTATCCAATTATTTCACTGTGTAAATGCTCGCAAATATCTGATTATTTGGTGCAGCATAAGCATTTAAAATGCAAGTGCTGCAAGGTCAGCTTCATTATGAAGTCTAATTATTACTCAGAACATGAATATTTTACATGTTGTATTCCAATTACTAAAACAAATGTATAATTGCTTTGTCACAAAACTATTTGGAAAGCTCTGACTTTTCACTTAGAAAATATTATGTTCGTTGTTTCTTTTTCACTCTCCATGTTTCATATGAAACATCATTCATTCTAAAAATTGGAAGTTTTCAATTATTATTCACTAAAATTTGATAACACAAATAATTTATTTAGTTTAATGTTCACAGTCCATGGTGAATTTTTGCCATTTTTAAATTGCTGGCAAATAGCTGAAGGTCGTACATTTCAGTGAGAAATTAAACTGATTATTTATATATAACAGTATAAGAACGCTAATTCTATTTGTATGTTCAATCGTTTGCTCACTCTGAACATGTAATCATTCAGAAGCCAACCACTTTATAAATATTGGAGTGGCAAAACATTGCTTTGAATCCTGACATTGAATATTTAATTCTGATCACAAGAATTATGTTTTTTCTTCGATAAAATAAAATGTACATACTTTATTTCTGTTTTAGAAAATCTTGACAGGAGTTTATATTTTAGATCCATCAATATAGAATCAACAGAATTGATTGAAGAGATTCTAGTTCAGTTGAATGATTATCGTTCACATCTTAATTTTGCCCAATTCATGGACTATAGCAAACATCCGACTATTGTTCGGCTCAGTAAACTCACCACCTTGCAATGAGCTATGCTGAAAATTGCTTCAAATAGACCTGAAATCATTTACACTGTTCTTGGACCTCATAGCTGCCTGAGATACACAGAGACTTAGTTGCCTTTTCCAAAGTCTGTACATTGAGTATCTAACCTGGTTCGGGGCAGTCAGTCAAACATTACTTCAAAACAAATAATTTGGAATCCACCTTGGACAAGGAGAGAACCCGCCAACAGACTATCGCTGGTCTCAGTGTAGGTACAAATGCTGTCCAGGTTAAATACTAATGGCTGACCAGCAATCAAGTTTTAAAATTCATCTTCAGCCAGATCCTGGCCCAGAGAGCAGACGTGTTGACACGGAGAGCCAGAATCACACCATACAAGTTACCTATGGTGATGAAATATGACCTGCCTCCAAGATTCCATACACCTGCACCCCGGGTGAAGACGTTAACACGTTGACAATCTATTGCAGTGCCTTGTGCCTCACAAAGAAACCCTCTACATCCATATCTAATAAATGGCACCTTCGCATTCTCCAGTATCAAAATAAATTTGTACATCTCTGTGAATGGTCAGAGATTACTGCACGGATCACACAGTAGAATGTATGTGAAGTAACCAACAGCAAACGGCAATCCAAAAATCACGTTAATAACTGAACTTGACGGCTTCTGTCTGGTCTAAGTAAACATACATATTATACTGGCTTTCAGGTGACTGTAACATTGTACACCATAACTGGAGGGTTTGGCCTTACACCACTCGAAAGCTTCTTGATCTCACACACATCACTCCCTCACACATTCAACAATTGATGATAATCCACAAGCTGGGTGAAACTGGAAACACAGAACAGTGCAGAAGAGTGCAGAACAGTGCAGTACTGTAAGCACTTCGATCTTTGACGTTCTTTTGACCTTTGATCCTACTCTAAGGTCAAACTAACCCACATACCTTTCATTATACTATCACTCATGTGCCTATCCAATTATATATCCCCAATATAGTTGACTTTACTAAAACTGCTGGCTGTTCATTGTACACTACCACCCCTCTGAGAAAGAACCTACCTCTGACATTACCCGTAAACCTTCCTTCAATGACCTTAAAATCATACACCGTCGAGAGACATTTCCACCCTGGGAGAAAGTAAATGGCTATCCACTCTATCTATGTGTCTCATCATCTTGAACGCCCCTGTCAATCACTTTCCATTCTTCTTCATTCCAATGAGGAAAACACTAGCTCCCTCAAATTTCTTTGTAAGACATGCCCTCCAGTCCAGGCAGCATCTTGATAAATCTCCTCAGCACCCTCACCAAAGCTTCCACATTTTTCGTATAAAAAGGCAACCAGAGCTGATCACAATACTCTAAGTGTGGTCTCACCAGGGCTCCAAAGAGTTGCAACATATGGAGGTGGGACTGGGATATTATAGCCATTACAGAAATATGGCTAAGTGATGGAAAGGACTGACAGCTTAATGAGCTAGGGAACAGGTGCTTTAGGTGAGACAGAGATGGTGGAAGGAGGGGAGGGGGAGTTGATTTTCTGATTAAGGGGAGTACCACAGCAGTAATCAGAGATAAAATAACTGATGGATCACCCAATAAGGCTTTGTGGGTGGAGTTAAGAAATAGGAATGGAATGGTGAGGTGTTGGGGTTGTAATATAGACCCCAAAGTGTCAACAGGAATGAGAGTAACAAATGTGCAGGGAGAGAGGGGAGACCTGCAGGAGCAATAGGATTATCATACTAGGGGATTTTAATTTTTCTAATACAGACTGGAACGGCCAGAGCATTAAGGGATCTGATGAGATAGAATCAGTCAAATGCGTCAGGAACGTTTCCTCAAGCAGTATATAGAGTGTCCTACTGGGGAAGGGGCAAAACTCGAACTTTTCTTAGGAAATAGGGCTGGACAGGTGACTGAATTAATAGTGGAGGAGCACTTTGGGACCAGTAACCATAGTTCTATTAGTTTTCATATAGTTATGGAGAGGGACAAAACTGGTCAACAGGTTCATGTTCGAACTTCGGGCTTGGTTCAGTTCTAGGCCGTTGGGATCAAGGGAATCCCTGGAGATATATAAGAGATGCAGGAGTTCACTGAAGAAAGAAATCAGTCGGGTGAAAAGGGGTCAAGAAAGAGCCTTGGCTGAGCAGATTACGATGAATCCAAAAAGGTACTTAAATATATTAAACGAAAAAGCAATAACTGGAGAGAAAATAGGACCCATCGAAGACCAATGTGGACAAGTATGTGTGGAACTATAAGAGATGGGCGAAATCCTCAACGAATATTTCTACTCTATATTTACCGTGAAAAAAGACTTGATGACTTGAGAACTTGAGGAAGTTGGTGGTGATATCTTAGGGACAATCCATATCATAGTAGAGGAAATTTGGACGTACTAGAATGTTTGAAAGTGGATACATCTCATGTTCCTTACCCGATATATCGAAGAACACCTCAAGTGGCTCCAGAAGAATTTTCGGCGACCCTGGACTATAATGTTGATCATCACTGACCACAGTGGACGTCCCGGAAGACTGGAGGGTAGCAAATGTAATGCCCTTATTCAAGAAGAACTGCACAAAAAAAGCCTTGGAACTACAGACCAGTAGGTTTAACATCCGTGGTAGGTAATTTACTTGAGAAAGTTCTGAGGGAAAAGATGTACATGCATTAAAAAAAACAGGCTTTGATCAGGAATAGTAAGTGTGGCTTTGTGCGAGGAAATTTGTGCTTGACAATTTTCTTAATGTAATTGGATGAAGTGACCAGGAAGATTGACTTGGGTCAGTAGACTCGAAACATGTGATGTTGGAAAAGCACAGCAGGTCAGGCAGCATTCGAGGGGCAAGAGAATCTATGTTTCGGACATAAGCCCGTTATCAGGAACGTACGATATGTCGATTCTCCTGTTCTTCTGATGCTGCCTGACCCACCGTGTTTTTCCAGTGGCACACGTTTCGACACTAATCTCCAGCATGTGCAGAGCTCACTTTCTCCAAGATTTAGTCAATATGGATTTCAATTACACCAGAACAGAATGAGGCCTTTCAACCCCTGAAGCCTGATATACAGTTACAGGAGGAGGCCAACAAACCCCTCGGGCCTATAAAACTGTAACCAGATCATGCTGCACCAGTATCCAGTTGCACAGTAACAGGATCAATCTGTTCAGTTACTTGAAGTCAGTAACACAGGAAATGAAAGAGGCCGCAAAGTGACTGGACTATGGGGTATACTGGAATAATACCAGGCTACATAGCCCCTCAGACCTGCCCTTCCATTCAGTAAGTCAGGGCAGATCTTCACTCGGCCGCAATTTCTCTTTCATGCCCAATTCTTTGTAGCCCTCGACTCTCTAACGGGTCAAAATCCACTGACACCCCCTCGCACCCCCCAAGCATTTCAATGATTTGGCCTCTCCAACTGTCTGGTCCCAACCGTCACTACCCCCTGAGAGAAGGAAACATTCCCCACACATATTGACATGGCCTATTGACATGGATAGAATAATGAACACAGCGTAAAGTGACTGTCCCTGATATCATGGCAGTATTTGATTGAGCGAGATGTCAAGGAGACTGAACAAAATTTAACTTGATGGGAATCAGTTGTAAACTCCCCACTGGTTGGATCATTCAGAACACAATGGGGCTGGTGGACATCAATCCTCCCAGTCCCTGGATATCCCTGTGGGCAATCCTCAGGGGAGCGTCTTAGGCAAAAACATCTCCAGCTGCGTCATCAATGTCTTTCCCTCTGTCATACGATCAGAGGTGGGGATGTTCTGTGAAGATTATACAATGTTCAGAACAATGAGTCACCTCCTAAGGTACTCAGGTATCAAATCAGAACAACATTCAAGCTAGTGCTGCTAATGTAAAGGTAACATTGATCAAAAGCACTGCTGGGCACTAAACATTTCCAGGTTAAAAGAAAGAGGAACTCCTTCAGCAACTCTAGCTGGTTTCACAGTAATATAAGAAAGCCATTCCACCCATCTGATCTGTTGGATAACAAGAGGCGCAATGCGTTCACTCACTCCTGCCTGTTACACAAGAAGACAATTTAAAAAAAACAGTAGACATTGGAATCCAAAATACACACGCAGGAAGCTGGAAGAACAGAATAAGCAAGGCAGCATCAAGACATTGAGAAGTAAACGCCTTGTATATAACCATTCGTCAGGACTGTGGATGGGAGTAAGGGGGTCTATAGATAAAGTGGTGGGTGAGGGAGGAGGAGGCAGAGTGACGAGGTGGGGGATAAGTGAACACAAATCAAGCGTATCAGCGGGTTGGTGATGGGATGACTGAGTCCAGTTGGTAGGCAGCTGGACAAAAGCTTCCTCAGAGGAATGGAAGGGAGGGGATGGTCTGGGGAGGGAGTCGGGGGATTGGAAGTGAGGTTATTTGTAATTGGAGAATTCAATGTTGAGTCCTCGTGGTGTAGGCTACACAGGAGACAGATGAGATCTTGTTCTTCCAAATCATGGTTTGGTTCATTGTGGCAATGGAGGACGCCAAGGATGGCCATGTTGGAAAAGGACTGAGAAACAGATTTGAAATAGGAGTAATTTAGCTAGGATGACCACTACATTTTAAAACAGACAAAAGCTTTATTCATAAAATTACACCATGAAACACAAAGAACAGAATAAAGAATCACGACAGAATTCAACCTATTCAACTAAACTTAATTATGCTGTTCCGAGCATACACAACTGTCCCAATAATCAAACTCCCAATAAAAACCAGTACAAACGTATCATATACTTCCAGGTTGAAATTGAAGGTCAGAAAAGAGAGAGAGTTTCCACACAGCTCCCAGATGAACTTGCCAGTTCAAAACTCAACTGAAAACTGCTCAGCTCAATTCAGCTCAGCAAGTTCAGCTAAAATAGCTCACCACTCTCCGTTTATTATACTGGTCACTTATAAAGCATGACCACTTTGGCCTGAAGTCTCATCTGTTTCCGTGTAAACAATAGGCCTCTAAAAATCCTTTTCATCTCTGTACCAAACCAGACTGATCGGAGCTTGGCCCCGTTTTATTTTCCCTGCGAAAGAAACCAAGGATAGAGTCTCCTTGAGCCAAGGAACAGCTTTTTGACAAATAAGGGACTTGCTTTGTGACATGTCTCCCCCCACTAAAAAAAAGAACCATCAATGCTAAAAGATGACTGCATTTTTAACCCTTCAAATCCAGTTAGTAGTCTCAAACCAGACAGATACACTATGCTAACTGTAAACATTCAAACATGCACAAACCCTTTCAAATTCAGGCTGTGGTACACCCACCACCGAACACCTCTGTCACCTCTGTATTTCATTCGAGTCTCAATAACTCATCAGCTTTCACGCTTTCGCGACCTTCCACATGCACAATTGTCAGATTGAATGGCTGCAGCAAGAAGCTCCATCTAAACAATCTGGCATTTTTGTCCTTAGTTTTTCCTACAAATGTGCTGTGATCAGTGTATACGATTGTCTCAGATGCATTGCTGGTAATATAAACACAGTTATGGTGTAATGCCAACACTAACTTTAAAGTCTTTTTCTCCACCGTTGAACATTTCTGTTGATGAACGTTCGACTTCGCAGAAAAATACCCGATGTTTCTTTCTATTCTCCCATCATCCTCCTGCAGGAACACCGGACCAATACCCGCATCACTAGCAACGATAGCCACCTTGAAAGGCTTTGTGTAATCCAGTGTAGCTCATTCTGGGAGCAGTGTTAACACAGTCTTTAGGCTGTAAAATGCCTTTTGACAGTCCTCTGTCCACTGAGAGTTCTTGCCCTTGATAATTTGGTGAGTAGAGCCGCCGCACTGCTTAAAGTTTGGCACAAGCTTTCGGTAAAATCCAGTCAATCCCATGAACCATAGTACTGCATATTTCTTTTTGTCGACGGTGTGAAACATTCCCCAACTACTTTCGTTTTCGTATCTCATGGGGCCATTTGTCCATGTCCAATAACGTGACCCAGGGACGTGACTTGGGCTTTCTCAAATTCACTTTTAGCTAAGTTTACCACCAAACCTGCCTTCTGAAGTTGATCGCACAAGTCCAATAAATGCTGTTGAAAACCACCTGGTCATCAATGTAGACCACACAGTTGGGTAATCAGGCAATGACCTTATTATCAGTCTCTGAAATGTGGCTGGATCATTTTTCATACAAAATGCCACAATTTGAACTGATATAGTCCATTTGGCGTTATGAAAGCCGAAATTGCCTTTGCTTTCTCTGACAGAGGTCCTTGCCAGTAGCCTCTGAACAAATCCAACTTAGAAATGTAAGTAGCTTCTCCCACTTTTTCGACACAGTTCTCCAAACATGGAATTGGATATGCATCAGTCTTTATAACGGCATTGACTTTGTGATAGTCCACACATGACCCTTGGGTACCATCTGGCTTTGGTACCATGACTATATGTGAACTCCAGTCACTGTAACTCACTTCGATTATGACATATTGGAGTGTGCGCTCTATCTCCTTCTGAACCTGTGCCAATTTTGGAGAGTCATGCCCATAAGGATGTTGCTTAATCAGAACAGCATCTCCTGTGTCTACATCATGCACAATTATGTTCGTACTTCCCAGTTTATTGCAGCATATCTCTCTACAAGATAGTAAAAACTCTTTCAGGTCACTTTTGTTTTCTTGTGTAAAGTAACTCAATATTTTATCCCAATTTTTGACAACTTCCTCATCCTCCAACTTGGTTTGAGGAATGTCCAATTCAGAATCCTCTGAACTTGGTTGTTCCTTCTGTGCTGTAATCATTAACACCTTCTCCTCTTGCTTTCCTTCCCTGTCAAAATACCTTTTGAGAATATTCACATGACACACTCCTTGAGATCTCATCCTGTCTGGAGTCCGTATCAAATAGTTCACCTCATTCAATTTCTTCCCAATTTGATAAGCTACGACAAAACTTGCTTTCAAGGTTCAACTGTTACTGAAAGTAACACCAATGCTTTACACCCAATTGCAAAATTGCCAATTTATGATTTCTGATCCATTTCCTGTTTCATTGTATGCTGCAATCCTTTTAAATGCTGTCTACCCAACGATCCAGCTCTATTTAATCGTTCCCTAAAATTTGACACATCATCCAAATGGATGATCTCTGAATTCTGACTTATTAATTTCTCCTTAACCAATGTTAATGGTCCTTTTACTTTATGCCCACAAATTAATTTAAATAGACTGAATTTGGTCGATTCATTCTGTGCATCTGTGATCACAAATAGTTCAAAAGGAATTTCTTTATCGCAATCATCTGGATAATCCTGCCAATAAAACCTCAACATGGTCTTCAGTGTTTGATGCCATCTCTCTCACGCTCCCTGTGATTCCAAATAGTACGCAGTAAATTTGAATTGCTTTATTCCCAAGTTATCCATCATCTCCTTGAATAGTTCGGATGTGAGGTGTGATCTGTCTGGATCTCTATTGGTAGTCCATATCGAGTGAAAAAATAAGCATTTTTCTAAAACTCTTTTAGCTGTGATGCTGCATAATGGGTCTGCCCCTGGAAATCTAGTCGACACATTCATTATTGTTAGTAAATACTTATTTCCACTTTTTGTTTGAGCTAGGGGCATACACAATCTATCAAGACTCTTGCGAAAGGTTCCTCAAATGTTGGAATAGGTATTAAAGTTGCAGGTTTATTACTGTCTGGGTGAATGTTTGAGACATCTGGCAAAATTCAACTACATCTTTGTGTAGTCCAGGCCAGTGAAAGTATCTTTGTATTCCAGCCTGTAATGTCCTATCCCCGAAATGATCTCCAAGTGGTAGCTCATGTGCCACTCGCAGCGCCTCCTTTCTATACCCAACAGGCAAAACAATTTGAAGAATTTCTGTCCACGCCTGATCTGCTTCAATGTGCGCTGATCTCCATATCCACATTAAGATATCATTTAAATAATATCACACAGGAATGCATTCATTCTCTTTCTTGCTAAATGTTTTTTTGATATAACTTTTGTAACTCATCATCTTTCTGCTTAATTTAATCAACTTAGCAGAGCTAAAGTACTTTCATGTTTTCATACTTGCTCCTTCTGTTCCACTTATCTCGTCAAAAAGAAACTTTCGGATAACTCTATGTCAGCTTCCTTATTGGTGCCTTTTTCCTGCTGCAACCAGTGCATTGTGATCTTCTGATGACGTAATCAGGGAAAATTCCTGGATAAACATTCTCCAGGTCTTCAGTTGCCTTCATCTTCACTTATTTTTCAACTAGAGTAGGCAGCACGCATACCGGTGAATCAGCTATATTATTTGCAAGGACAATTTTTATTCCTGGAGCTAAGAGTTAGGGGTCCAGTACACCTACCACACATTCTCCGCTCTTCTCTGGACTCCATCGCCTCACTTTACATAACTGAGCACTTTTTGCCTCACTATGAATTCCTGTTCCCGGCACATTTTCTGGCAATAGTCTCTCAAGAGTTCATAAAGCCTCATCCCTCAGCATTCCAGACTGAAAATATCCTGTGTCAATTAATATTGGAACCTCCTTACCAATTACTCCTGGCCTATGTGAATAAACTTTACCCTTCCATGTAGATTTTTTTTACGCAGAGTTAGCATGTCCACTGATCATATTGTACACTCTGAGGCAGTTGCCTAACTCCCCCTATGCATGTTGTTACTAGTTCAACGAAACTTCCAGGCTTGTCTTGTTATCCTACAGCTGGATTTCTCCCAACTCACCAACACTGTGAATTTGTGTGGCCTACTTTATTGCAATGAAAACACCATAGTATTTAAACTTCTTTGTCCCCCTCAAGGTTTTCTTTATTACCGTGGTAAATTATCCTTACATTCTACACTGTGATCTACATTTCCCTTTGCACGTGAGGATATCTCTTTGCTCCAATTTCTGTCCCTCAGAGACAAGAACAGGTTCTGGAAAGCAAACCGAGTTTATGGACCAGTTCATAATCATCAGCCAGTTCAGCAGCTAACCTTGCTGTTTGCACTCTCTGCTCTTCCACCTGAGTTTGCACTACTTCAGATCGTGAATTTTTGAATTCCTCCAAATACTAACCTCTCTAAGGGCATTATAGCTTTGCCTGAATTTTAAAGCTCTTATCCAACTATCGAAATTAGTCTGTTTGGTCCTTAGAAACTCAGTGTAGTTTTGACCAGGATCCTCATTAGATTCCTGAAAGGTTGCCTATGTTGACTGAATTTTTTTAATCTCTTGAGACTCCCCAGATTCCTCCTCTGATAGGAATGTGAATACCTCACCAGTCCTGCCTACAAGTTTCGTTTGGATCAAATAAAACCCACATTGCCTCTGGCCACTTCATTTGTTGAGCCAACTTTTCAAATGAGATGAAAAGGGCATCACATTCTTCTCATCAAATTGTGGCAATGCTTGAACATAAGCAAACAAATTCTCACTAGGCTTGTGACTACCAGGGGTTGCTCATCCGCACTCCCTTCCTTACTAAACCCACCCTCAGTCGTTATCTCCAGTGTTTAACACTGACTTCCCTTTTTAAGTGTCAGTTTTTGCGATTCAAAAGCTCCCTCTTTCTCTCTCCCCTGCTGCTCCCTCTTCTCCATTCTTTATATTTACTCTCTGTTCTGCTGCTCTCTCTTTTCCCCCGTCTTCTTCATTTTATTGAAAGTCAAATGTTTCATTTATGCTGCCATTTCCTTACGTCTCGCCGCTAACTCAAGATGTTTCATTTGCAACTGAATTCTTCCCATCTCTATAGATTCTGAAGGTTTCTCCAGCAAGTTTAATTGACGAGCTACTGCTGTAATTTCCTCTCCTTTCCACACAGAAGCAGTCAGTTCCAATTGCAAATTGGTCTTATTCACTTTTCGTAAAATATCCAAAGTCACTGCATGCACACCGAGGAAACATTTGGCGACTGAAATTGCCATTACTATTCGAAGCTTTGTCAACCCAGTCAAATGAATACCCGAACTAAAGACACTAGCACCTCCCACTCGCTGTTGAAAATCTAGCAATGAACCCCCCAGTCTGTTATGGACGAGGCTAGACCACGCAAAACATTCTTAAGCAAGCAGCCCAGAGCATAACTTTGCAGTTTGCTTTGGTAATTATCCAATGAAAATTACCCGGAGTAATTTAGCTAGGGTGACGACTAGATTTTAAATCAGAGAAAAACGTTACACAATGAAACACAATGAAAAGAATAATGAACCCCTACAGAATTCAACTGATCCAGCTAGACTTAATTATGTTATTCCAAATACACACAATAGTCCCAATAATCAAACTCACTTGAAATAACGTCATAATGGAATGCAAGTTTCCAGGTTGAAGCTAAATGGCAGAAAAGAGACAGAGTTTCCACACAGCTCCCAGTTGAAATTCCCAGTTCAAGACTCAACTGAAAACTGCTCAGCTCAACTCAACTCAGCTAGCTCAGCTAAAAGAGCTGATAACTCCCCGTTCATTATACAAGTCACTTCGAAAGCATGACCACTTTGGCCAGTAGTTTCATCTGTTTACATATAAATAAAAGGCCTCTGAAAATCCCTTTTATGTCTGTACCAAACCAGACTGATCATAGCCTGGCCCCGTTTTACGGATGCCCTGAAAAACATCAAGGACAGAGTCTACTTGAGCCAATGAACAGCTTTTAGCAAAAAAGAAGGATTGGTTTGTGACAGAGAAGACAGGCTAGTGTTCTGTATGGAGGTCAGAATCTGGTGGGAATGGCTAATACTGTCAGAGTGTGGCTGATGACAGATTTGGAACAACATGACGTTCAATGCAAGGTCACACACCAACTGTACATCCACACGGTGATAGTTCATTCAGAAGCTGGAGCTCTCTCTCTCAACCAACAAGGGGGCTCCATAGTTCTCTGTAAATTATCATAGAGTCATAGAATCCTATAGCATGGAGACAGGCCATTAGCACAAACTCGTTCATGCTGATCAAAATGTCCATCTATGCTAACCCCATTTCCCTGCGCTTGGTCCATATCCTTCTAAATCTTTTCTATCTATATATTTGTCCAAATGTGAAGGCACATACCATGGAAACATGTTATATCTAATGCTATCCGTGTTTTGTTTTGGAAATAATGAGTGGTGATTGATAACATTCCAGTGTTAATGCAATCACGTTTTTATTCTTTTTGTAGCGTAACAGATTAAACTCTCACTTCCTTCACACTCTCCTCATGGTACCTTCACTGCAGGGAATTGTCTGGTGAAACTCCATTACACCGTCTCTCTGGAGCAAGGAGATCATTGATTATAAATGAAAGAAAATACTGCCTCAAGTACACTCCACAACTGCAGGACGGTGTCTTCACTCTTATACTTTAATCATTTTGTAATGAACGATACTACTCATTATTGTGCTGATTACTTACTGAGTCATAGAGTCATAGAGATGCACAACATGGAAACAGATCCTTCAGACCGACCCGGCCATGCCGTACAGATATCCCAATCCAATCTAGTCCCACCTGCCAGTACCCGACTACTCTGTAGGGATTCTGTTAGTGCCTCATGATCAAGGACATCCAGCTCCTTTTCACCAAGAGCACTTCCCATCATCTCGCCTTCTCATAAATACAAAATGAGAAGGATTACACTTTTTGCCAATCATTTATTTGCGTTATGAAGCAAAGTCACACCAACAACAACATCACTATTGCCATTGGAGTTGACTGGAGATACTGAGGAGGCGATGATCCAGCTGTCTTATATCTGAGTATGAATCCAGGGAATCAGGTAATGACCCAGCCACCGGATCCGAATCCCACAACGGCAAATGTTGGAAATTGAATTCAATAAAATATCAGGAATTTAGAATCAAATTAAACAATGAAACCATTGTTGATTGTCCTACGGAGCACCCTCATGCCCTTCAGGAAAGGAAATCTACCTTCTTCAGCTGGTTGGGCTTACATGTAACTCCAGACCCACAGCAATGTGGTTAACTCTCAGTTGCTGTTTGAAATGGCCAAGCCAGCCACTCAGTTATATCACTCACTTCGAAGCCTCAAAGAGATGAAACCGATTGGACCTCAGCACTGACTACTTACGGCCCACGGACTGCAGTGGGTCAGGAAGACAACTCACCAACACCTTCTGAAGGACAATGAAGAAAGGGTATTAAATACTGGGCCAGCATCCCATTAATACATAAAAGAAGATGATCACACTCAGGGAAAAGAGAAAAACAGATATAAATAATGTTAAACAGGGACTTTGACATATACCTTACATGGTCATTATTATCAGTAATATGGAAACAGGAGAAACATAAGTAAGGTTTAATTTCATTTTTTATTTCCATCCCAGCTGATCATCAAAAATCTCTTATCTTCTTTCTCTCTATCTCTCTCTTTCTCCATCTATTCAACTCAGTCCTTCTCCGTTTCATAACAGATGTCGGTGTCACCAACATCGATCACGTTATTTCCCAACTGTGTTCAGTTCTGATGTAATGTCATTAGAATCGAATTGCCAATTTTACTTTTCTCTCGACCTGAGCGGGCTGCCAAATCTGCTCAGTTTGTCTGGCAATTTCTCGTTCTTTATTGTTTCTGATCTGTCGTACAATTCTTTGCCTTATTTAACCTTTAATTTTGTTATTAATTGGAATGTCTGCATCACTGACGGGCAGCATTTTTTGACCTAACCAAAAGTCATTTACTGTGAGGTCATTCTTTCAGGCAGTACAGAACCAAGCACATTCCTGTGGGACTCACATAAAGCTTAAGCCAGACCAGATAATAACGCAAGTTCTATTTACCAAAGGACATCAGTGAAATAGATAAACGTATGGACAAAATGCTGGAAATATAATGGTTGTTATTTCCAATTCCTGTCTTTTGTATTTAATTTCTGACATCGTCTGTGGTAGGATGTGGAATAGCATCTTTCTGTGTGATAACCTGTGCATCTGAATTACATTTCTTCCGACATTACTGCACTAAGAGAGTGTTTCTGTCATTAAGTTATTTTAGAGACAAGAACAAAGTTGTGATCGAAATATTTGCAACTGAAAGAGTGCTTGAAGGAGAAGTGTAACCATAACGTCTGACTTTTATCAAGCATAGATAATGGTTTATTAAGCGTCAGCGTTGAAGCCAAGATGGTGACTGGGCATTTAATCGAGCTGGTAGTGGATAGGTTTTGTGACGGACAGAATACCGAGACACAAATGAATTTTATTTATTTAAATTCGGTATTGTGAACAGTCTCGTTCTCAGATGTTTGTGAGGGCGGGTGTGTGGGCGGTTCTGAAATTTGTGGGTAATCAATGGAATTTGCATTTGAAACTGAAGATAATAGTTTCCGTCTTTGTCAAATATAGATAACAGAAATAGCAAAGAAGTTCGCCATGGTTCAAGAGATTAATACATGGATAGAGATGAAGAAACTTACCAGGAACACCAACAATAGCGAGGATAGGATAGTAACCCGCCTGGATAATCAGCAGTGCACCCCATATCCGAAATGGAAACCAAGACGAGGAAAACAAGAAAAGACCCCAGGATAAACCCCTGTTCATTGTTGCAGCATTCCAGTCTAATGTTCTCAGATTCTGATCCATGAATGGATCGTTCCAGACTATTCTCAGATGTTTAAATCTCCTTTTTCTCTCTCTGCAGCTGCTGATCCCTTTGAGCGCTGGAGTCAATGCATCTGCTGCTACAATGGCATAAACCATTGCATGAGGCCCCTTACTAATAGGAGACGGAAAACATCCAGTGACACAACTGTGATCCATGGAGACTGGCATCAATCACAGTCACTGAACAAACAGTTCCATTTAACCCCTTTCAGTATGGTTCCTTCAGTTCACAAAAACTACTGGACTGGATTGAATGTTGGCACCGTTGGCTATTGATCACATTTCCCATCATCCATTGCTCTCATGAAGTTAGTAGTGAGGGAGAATGATGGATGTTTTCTCATCACAGGCTAGATGATACTGCTGCATTGTCCATTTGCAATACTGTAACCGGCTGAACCTCGCACCACCAACACCCTCAAAAATCACAATCTACATGCTGTTACCGTGCAGATCTCTCCTCGACTAGAACAGGCGCCAGCCAATATGTTTACAGTTGATATATTTGCACTCCAATACATAGGAAATGTGCATTTGCCTGGGCATTTCTTTAATTGGTCTAATAAAGCAATTTTGTATCTTCAACATTCAATGTGCTTCAGCACTTTTTTAAATATAAACTCACAAACACCTTAACACACTTTATTAAGCACAAGTTTCTTCCCATTCCCCTCATGGTAACATCATGTCAGGATTTAGTTTGGTGAAACCCCTTTGCTGATTAAACCTGTACACAATACATCTAACAGTCTCTCAACAAAACACTATCATTGGTAAAGATACATTTACTCTGGTACTTTATTCATTTTGCGTGACCAGCCACATATCATTTACTTCCTGCTGTGTAAAAAATATATTTGTGACTTATGACCAAGTACATCCGGGTTTGTTTCAACAACAGCATTTCCCAACCTCTCACTATTTAATGAACATAAACGTGAATGATGATATTTGTTGTTCATATCTGAAATATCTTGCAAAGAGCTATTGGCCAAACACTGATCCTTCTGATACCCCAAAGCCTTCACTCCAGATAATTATACTACTCTCTCCATTCCCTCGATTATCCAACTTTTAATACATTCGGTGTATTCCACCCCTACCTACCCATGGACTCTAACATTCTCTACTCACCTCTATTCGACCACGTCAACCGTCTTTTGAAAATTCAAATACTTCATTTCCACTGATTCTCAATTGTCGATGTCACAACGGACAACCTCCACAATATCCAACAGGTTTATCAAAGATCAAGATCATTTCCCCTTAATGAATCTAGATTGATTCTTCCGAATCATGACATTATTTTCCAAGTGTCTAGTTGTCACATTCCTTACAAAAGTTTCCAATGTTTTTCTTCCAGCTTACATCAAGCTAACCACTGTTTAGTTTGTTGTTTGCTCTCTCCATCCTGTTTTAAATATTTAGGTTTACAATCGCTGCTTTCCAGTCTGGAGGACGATCCTTTCCAGAATCTAACCAGCTTTGAAGAATAATCAGTAATTTGTTCATTGGTCTACTGCCACCTCCTCAATACTCTGGGATGTAGCCCATCAGATGCAGCAATATACCATCCATAAATTCAGTGAGGTTTTGAAAGACGTACCTTTTATTAATTCTAATTTCCTGCTGTTCCTCATTTTCACCAGTCACTCTGTTCCCCTGTATTTCTGGAAGTTTCTTTCTGTATCTTTCTCAGGGAGATGGACACAATATATTGCTCTCAGCGGACAGATCGGTTCTGTCAGCCAGTGAACATATCGGGGACTGCACTCCAATGATGATGGATATGTTATTCACTCCTGCCTGGAAAGTTCCAGAATTAATCCAGTTTCATTCATGGTTAGCATCAGCACGGTCCTGTCACTGGTGTGAGGCTACACAATATACTGAAGGGAGGGACACAGCTCAGTGACAACCTCAATTTTGGTTTCATACCTGACTTCTGGTCCAACTTAAACAAATGCCCCGGGAAATCGAAGGAAAGATATTGCACTGTCCTGCACCACCCTATTTATAGACCTTCCCTTCTGTGGAGCCCCATCTCCATTTGTTTACCATGGACCCAGACACTCTGTAAATGCAGTGTAGAGAGTGGGGTCACCAGACCCAGCAGCTGACAATACAAACCCGAGATAAGCATCCACAGAAACTCCACTGATTTTCCAATGACAGGGACAAGTCAATTCCCCACATGGAATGTGCACGCGCTCAGTGTTGAAAATTATTTCCACCCCTGAGTTTCTCTTCCTGGTTGAGAAAGCCGTTCCATCTCTGCACACTCCCACACTAACAGTTTCTCTCTCCAAAGAATCAGTTGACAATGTAACGTTACCTTTCTCTATATCTCAGCAACGACAAGGGCAGCACCAGTATTGCTAATGAATTTGATCATCACACTCAGAGGAGAGAGGCACAGGGAACCTAACTCACTTTAAAAAGGGACAAATCTAAATGGATGCAATATTCAGGAATATGGGAAAACGGGGAAATGTGAGAATAACTTGCCATTTTGTTTTCCTTTCAGTTCATCATCAGCAATCCCTTTGCTCACTTTTTATTTCTTTTCCTCTCTCTTTCTGGCCATTTTTCCACCCATTCAATTTAAACCTGGCCCCCACCTATCTCTCCAACCTAACCATCCATGATACCAGGATAAATAATATTATTTCCCAGTTTGCTTTCAGTTGTGAAACAGAGTCACTGGAATCAAACGGTTATCTGCATTTCTCCTGACAGAGGCTGCCATACCTGCTGAGATTCTCCAACACTTTCAGACGCTGGAGAATTTTATTTTCGATCTCTAGCACCCACCGTTCCTTGGTTTATTTTCACCTTTCATGATGTTGTTTCTCGGGATGCCAGCATCACGGGCAAGGGCAGCATTTGTTGTCCATCACAAATTATCTGTGACTACGCGGCCATTTTTCAAGACAAAATGGAACCCACAATGTTGTTGTGGGTCTGAAGTCAGACCGAGTTCAGACTAGGTAATAATGTTAAGTTTCTTTAGCAAAGACTATCAGGGAAATAATGAAAATAAATCTGAACGGTTTCTGGTTTCCATGAGTGAAATTAGGTTCCATTCCAATTTTTTCATTCGAATTTGAGCTCTGTCATCGGCTGTGATAGGATTTTAAACACTGCCTTGGAGTCACAGCCCGTGCCTCTGAATTACCCGTCTAGTTACATGATCATTCTGATACAAAGTCCTTATTGCCTACTCCGTATTCCTTAGTTCCTGTCAGAGAGAGATAGGCGGGAATATCAGTTTAACTACCAACAATCAAATGGATTTTGGGGAAAAAAGCGAAAGTGAGATTGAGAGACAATTTCATGTAAGATCACAGGTTTCAGAATGCTGAAATGAAGACATTTCGACAGCATCCTGCAACATGAGCCAGTATTCCTAGGAATGATAGGTGAAGGGGAGATTGGCGTCAATAAAGATGAGGGAGTGTTTTAGATGAACATTTGTTCTGCAACTTTGTAACTGGGTGTGGGTTCATCAGACTCTTCGACCCATTGGACTGAATCTAACAATAGTTTGTCTCAGTGAAATTTTTATTGAGTGTGACAGAGGGATTGTCTGTACCAGACTGAACTAGTTTCATGATGCTATCTTATCGAACTCACCACATTAACTAGCCACTCAATCTCATAGTGTTCCTCGCATTCAATGCCACCCCAATTCTCCAACCCAACATAGGTGGAGGGACTCACCATCGCACTGATGTCCCTGGCTATTCTATGACCACTGACACTTGTGCCATCTTTCAAAGGCCAATGGGCACACTGTTGTACTTCCTCAGTTTGGAGGCACCCTGCACAGGTGACCCCGAGCATGGCAGATAAGGGGAACTAACACCACGGTTCTTCAACAGGGGCACAGAGGTCCTAGTGGATGGGCTAGTATGGGGGGTCCGTTCTGTTCCCAGAGGAGGCCTGAGCACGGTCTGAGCTCACCACCCAGCTCAGTGCAGTACCTGTGGTCTCTCTCTCTCCCTCATACACACGCACACACCTTGAATATGAATTCCAGGTAGTGTTCCAAAGAATTCCCAGTTTCAGGTACAGGAACTTTAAGCCATTCAACCTCCTTGTTTCCTGCAAAAATATGCACTTATTTTATATCCAGTCACAATTAGTAATTCTGGCTATTTCACTTTGTCTCACTTTATTGTATTCAGCCAAACACTTCTAAACACTTGTCCTGTTATGAAATACAATTTTGAGCAGAGAACTTTTTATCCTCAGCTGTTATCTTGACCATTATTTGAATTGTATCATGTTCCTTGTTATGAAAGTTTCTCTTGCCCTTTGCTTGTGCATGTTTCTGTCTGTAACAGTTACACTGTCTCCCCTCATTTGGCTGGACAGCTGGTTTGTGATGCAGAGGGAGGCTAGCAGCGCAGGTTAAATTCCCCCACACTGACAGGGGTTACCATGATGGGGACGCTCTCTCAACAATGGGCAATAGAGCATGGCAAATCCACTCTAAGCTGCACATCTCTGTATTCAGGGAGGAAACTGGAGCATTAGGAGGGAATCCACACAGATATGTGAAGAATGTTTAAACTGACCTGAGTTTGGAATTGAACCCAGCTCCTTGGTGATAAGCGGTCGCAGTTTTAACCACATATCCAACATATTCCTCAGTTGGTTCTGTTAATTAGTTGTAGCTGACTGAAGAAATCCAACTGGCTTGTTCTGATAACAGAACCGGACCCAGTCTTAGACGTTTATAATCGGTCATATTGCCAACCTGGTTACATTAAAGATTTGTGGTGAGCAGTGGAGGAGTGGGACGAGAAATGAAAACAGTGACACCCTCCAACTTCAGTCAGAACCGGAGTGAGGAGAAATTCACGAAGTGGGAATTCATTCAAGTGGGAATTCTCTCACCCAGAAGATTGGGAGGGCTGAATCTTCATATTATATCGAGGCTGGCTTTGTCTGATTTTCCAAAGACAGGTGAATCAGGGATCATAGTGAAATCAGAGAAAAGTGCAGCTGGGAACACAATGAGATGAACCATGACCTTATTGACTGGGGGAATAATGTCAAAGAGCCGAATGCCCCGGTTGTGTCTGTCAGCCCTATGTTCTGATTATCCATTCAGCCCTTCGGTCCTGCTAAGCAGGAGCAGATTGAGGCCACACCGATGGTTTGGTGTAGTTTGACAAATGTATTGAAAAATCCAGGCTGGGTCAGGCAGTGACCCCCTTCCCCTAATCCCTCTTTTCAGGCTTCTCCTCTCTGTAACCTCTGCTCCTGATGTAGGTCATGTTAAAGGACCAGATTCGCATTGAATAGAGCCCCCATGCTCCACCCAAGGTCAACTCAGACAAATCCTGTGCTGTCTGTGAATGCAACATTTTACATCATGAATTCCAGGAAAATAATCAATTATTTTCCAAAAACATAAATAAGAACGTAAGAAATAGGAAACTGCGCTGTCATTCAAGAAGAACATGGCGGATCTACTCCACTGCTCAACTCCACTTTCCTGCTAACCACTTGCATCCCTCAACTCGCTGAAACATCACAAACCAATCCACCCATCTGTAAATACAATCAGTGACCCAACCTCCATAACTCTCGGGGTTAGGCAATTCCACCCATTCACTACCTTCAGAAAGAAAACATTTCTTTACATCTCAGTTTGAAATCGATATTCCTTATTCTGTATCTACATCTCTGACTTCGAGACTCTGCACTGGTGTGGAATCACATTCTCAATACCGACCTTATCAAACCCCCTCTGTATCTTGGCTGTTTAACTAATGACACACTTATTCGTTTAAACCACAATGAATAATTGCCTCAGCATTTTTGATGTATTCAATAATTCAATCCTTTCATCCCAGGAACCACTCTAACGAACCAACATTTCCGCACCAATATGCTGAATTTATGTTTCATACACAGAAACACACCACTCCGTTGTACTGCTCCTTTTTTTTTGGGAGTTCTCTCCATTTAATAACAGCCCGCCTTATGGTTGTCAGTGTCATCCTCAAATTCAAATGTATTTTCCACACAGCTCCAGCCGTCAGGTAAGCAGCTCTTGCCTTGGACTGATATTTGTGGTACTCCAGTAGATACATTTTTTTTCATAAAGATCGATGAGGCGTGATTCTCCGATTTCTAAGTGTTTACCAAGTGTCATCCCATGCTCATGCATTATCCACCATACTATGAGCTTCTGTCTTGCGTAAGAACCTTTATTTAGTGATATCTTCTGAAAGATCTCTGGAAAGCCTCATATCTACTAGTCCCACTTTATGAAGTCCACTTGTTACATTCTTATGGATTTCCAGAAAAAACTTTGCATGATTTTACAGGCCTTTAACAAAACTATGCTGACTCTGTGTGAAGCTTTTCTAAATGCTCTGGAGTCCCTTACTTCATAACAGACTCTCACAGATTCCCAGCAATAATGGTTAGGCTAAGTAGTTCCTTCTTTCAGTCTCGCTCGTTTCTTGTAGACAGGCGCCATATTGGAGCATCTTCAGTTTCACTGGATCACTCCTTTCATCCAGAGAGTTATGGAATATTTCACACAGTGCCACCAGCCACTCTGTGACCACTTCTTTTGAAACCAGCTATGAATTGCTGATGACCTGTTTATCCTTGGTCTTATCTGTTTGAGAAATGCTTTGATCCTTCTGTTAGAGACAGTTCAAGATCTTCCCTCCTATTACCATTTTGTTTATACCATTGAAATATTTACAACACCTTACCCTGTGAGGAACGATGTAAAATACTGGTGTAAATTATCTGTCTGTTCCCTGTATCCAGTTCCCCAGTCACACCCTCCAAATGTCCTCAATATAATTTCTTGACGTTCTTTATACCAAAGATCACAGACACCTCTTGAACTCGTCTTGCATACATGGAAAAGCTCGTGCTGCTTGTTTTTATATTTCTTGTCAATTTGCTTACATCATATCTTTTCTTCCCTTTTCTTCGCTTTCTATATTCATACAATCATATCGCGCACAAACACACTCTTTTGTCCAACTTGTCCATGACGGCCAGGTTTTCCAAATTAAACTATTCCCATCAGCTTGCAATTGGCACATATGCCTCGAAACGGTTCGCATTTATATGCTTGTCCAGATGTCTTTTAAATGTTGGAGCTGTACCTGCATCTGCCAGTCTTCCTCTGGCAGCTCATTCCATAAACACATCACCCTCTGTGTGAAAAAAATAAGTTCCGTCTTCATCCCTTTTAAATCTTCCCTCTTCCAGCATAAACCAATGGCTCAATGATTTAATTTTCCTGTCCTGTAGAAAATATCTTGGCTTTTCATCCTGACCATGCCTCCCCTGACTTTGTAAATTTCTATTATGTCACCCCTCAACCTCCTACTCTCAGTCTGATGCTAACTTCAAGAACAAGCATTGCAAGTTAAGCACTGTAAATTTGAAGCAATGTTAAAAGTGACAGGTAAACAGCCCTCAGCCCAAACTTCGTACTGTTATTTGCTTTCTTCTTTATGTTACAATACTAAGGCAGCAAGAAAATCTTCCTAGTGCTAATAAGCCAGCAAGCAGCTGAATTCCTTTGTCTGATTCCTGTGATGATTTCTCCAGTGAAAATGTATTTCAGGCCAGATCTATGTAATTCTACATGTTCAACATTCTCCCTCCTGGCCTCCTTATGGCTTAATGTGGTTGTGCGTTTTTTATTTTGCACTCAATGGAGAGAAACCCTATCCTCATTCTCATGTAAATTTAAACTCATTTTATATCATGTTCTCGTTCACCACTGCTAAAAGCCTGTTCATCTATTGTCACACCCTCAGTTCCCTGTCACCTACTCCCCACCTCTGGCAAGGAACTGAAATGCCCTGACATGCCCAGTTTCCAATCCTTTTCAGTGCTGAAGAAGTGTCCACTGGACCTGCTTAGTTTCTTCTACAATATGTGGTTTTCAACATAATCCAAAGACGTGTGTCGAATCTGCTCAAAATCCCTGTCCAGCACAGAGCGCTGTACATTGGGAAGTGAACAAAAACGCAAAGTGCACAGGTTCATTGGCTCTGAAACGACATAAGGCTGGCATCACTGACACGACAGAGGTCTTAATCATAGTCACGGACAAATAACAGAGGAAAAAACTTTCACTTCAAACGTGGAAGATGGTATTACTGGAAAGAAAATGATTCAGATTAATATGTTAAAGTATCTGAGTAATGTAACAAATTGGAGGTGTGACATTAGGGTGAGATCCTCAGCAGAATGAGATTATGAAACTAGATATGCTCTCACATCAGAAACCAGGTTAGATCGCTGAGTACAGGGATGATGGGTGAATGGGTCTCGGTGTGAACTGGGGGAAAGTCATTAGACTTGAGTTGCAGATATTGCAGCTCACACTGGGTTATCATGTGATGCTGAAGATCACAGCATCAGCTGCAGCAGAATTGCATTCAAACACAATTGGTAACTTTTACCCCAGGATAATCCATCACTGTCCCATTATTTTCAAGCCGATCTATGGTTCAGTGACGAGTTTCGGTGAACATGCGAGAGTCAGAACCATGTGTATCTAATCTTGATGATAACCCACTAAAGCTACCGCACTTGATTGGTTACATTACAAACAACAGAACTACCACCTGATGGAGAGGGAAAATGATCCCAAGACAAACTGATATGATCGAAACTCTGCAGTCAAGCCACATCCAGTCATCAATGTCGATGGACTATTAAACAACTTACAGGAGGAGAGGACTCCACAAATATGCTTAGCCCTGCACAACAGTGTACAAGACAAGGTTGTAGTATTTGCACCATCCTGAGCCAGAAGTGTTGAGTCGACGATCCACCTCACCCTCCTCATGATGCCCACAGAATCACAGATGACAATCTTCAACCAAATCGATTCGCTGCTCGTGACATGAAGAAATAGCTGAACACAGTAGATGTGACGACGGCAATGGACCCTGACCTCATTCCTCCAATAGGAATGAAGATTGTGCTGCACAACAAGCCGTGTCGCTGGGGAAGCTGTTTCAATCCAGCTCCAACTCCGACATCTGCCTGGCCAAGGGGAAAGTTCCTCAACAATATCCAGTCCCACAACAAGGGAATGACTACAGTCTGACCATTTATCACGCCTCAGTCCCGTCGCGATTATCACATTGGTGGGAGTGTTTTTTGACCGAGCTGTTAAGCAGCACAGAAATAATGTGCTCAGTGTGGTTTCCGATAGGTCCCCATGTGGAGATGGTGCTGTTGTGCAAATGTCACTGGATTACTGGTGCAGACCGGGATAATGCTCTGGCAGCTGGTGGAAGTTAAAAACAATTCACAAAATATCGAGACATAAAATCTGGTGCCAGTAATATTGGCCTTCAATCTAATGTCCATTGTAAACATCTGTTCCTTCCCTAATATACTTTCAGGAAGTGAATCTTCCGTGCTTCCTGGTCTGGCCTACAAGTGTCTCCAGACACACAGACATGTGCTAAACTCTACAATGATCTCTGAAGCGGCCAAGCAAGACACTCAATTGTATCAAATTGTTCTGAGTTCTTAAAGCGTAAGACCAGACAGAACACGGCAACAAGCTTGGTTTTGGAAAAGGGAACGGGAAACACAATCCTGCCGACCAGACAGATGCTGGCTTCTTAATGTTTGAGAGCTTGTGACAACAATGACAGAGCTTTCCCAAAGACTGCACAGAAAGATCAGGAAGGGAGTAGGGTATTAGAGACTTAAAGCATTCCTTGTTCTAGCTCAGGAAGACAAGTTCACTTTTATAACCCTAGTTAATACATTCTTCATAAGCTCATCAATTCATGTCTTATGCTGCTCAATTATTGACCGTCCAACCCATACAATCACAGAAACACTGGCTCTGTACTGTCATAAATACAGCACGATCTACATTAGTTCCACTTTCCAAAATGAGGCCCATAGCCATGTATGTTATGGCACTTCAAGGGCACGACCACGTATTTATTAACGGTTGTGAGGTTACCTGCCCTCTCAGGAAGTGCATTCCTGACCCCAACAGGCTCTGAATGAAAACCAATCGTCAAACCTCACTAAATATCCAACCCTTCACTTTAACATGGTACTCTCTTGTTCTTCGCCCTTTGACTGAAAGGAATAGCTGCTATCTATCCATGCTGTCCATGCCCCTGGTAATCTCATCCTTCTTAAGCACATCCTTCTCAGCCTTCTCTGCTTCAAAGTAAACAACCCGGGCTGATTTACTCAATTCAAGGGAACATCCTGGTGAATCTCTACTGCACCCTGTCCAGTGCAATCACATACTTCATGTTTTGTGGCTCCCAGAACTGTACATAGTATTCCATTTGGCCTCACCAAAGTTCCACATAGCTCTTATAATCTGTGCCGCCGTGAATAAAGGCTATGTTTATGGTCGCTATGCTTTGTCAACTCGTGCATTAACTTGTTTAATCACATTCAGGGATGTTTCCAGCACCCTCTGAGCTTATTAGTGTGCTGCTATTCATTGTGTCCTCCCCTGTCTTGTTCCTTCTTCCAAAGTACATCACCGCATATTTATCAGGGTTACATTCCATTGGCCATTGAACCACCCATTTGATCATTCCATCTGTATCTTCCTGAAATATAAGGCCTTCCTCCTCACTGCCAACCAACCAGCCAATCTTTGTGTCAACCGAAAACTGATTCATCACACTCACCCTAAACCCCTGCAAATTCACAGCTGCATCATTTATGAATGCTACAAACAATAAGGTTAAAAATCACACAACACCAGGTTATAATCCAACAGTTTTATTCGCACGCACTAGATTTCGCAGCGCTGCTTCTTCATCGCGTGATTATGCTGTTCGAAATGTCGTGCTTAAATAAACAGTTGGACTATCACCGAGTGTTCTGTAAATTTTTAACTTTGCCCAAGCCAGTCTAACACTGGCATCTCCGAATCACAAATAAAATGGGACACAGCACTGATCCCTGTGGTACACGACTGGATAATGCTCTCCAGTCAAACACACAGACTTCTACCAGCAGACCTTCTGTCACCTACCACTAAGTTGATTTAGCTACAACTTGGCAAATTACTAATGAGTCCTACCTGTTCCCTGGTAATTCTGCTCCACTTGACGTACCTGTAGAATATCTGGGGATTCTTCCTAATCTTTCCTGCCAGCAGGCTTCCATGTCGCTGTGTTCATCAGTCCCCTTCAAATGAAGAAATGCCTTCCAATTGCAGTATGAAATGGTCTACCCTTTGCCTTAAATGTAGAGTAGACAGCCAGAGGAAAAGTCCTGTTTATTTCCAACTTGTCATATGTTTAGTGACTTCTCTAAATTTCACTATAATCACCTCTCATTCTTTGAAACTGTAAAGAACACAGGCAGAGTTCCCACACAAGGCAATCTCGCCATCTGAGGGATTAATCTGGAGAATCTCCATTGCACACCCTCCGTGGTCGTTATATTCTTTCTCAGATTGGGTCACCAACACTAGACTCAATCCTCTATGTACAGTTTCATTAGCAAGCTGTGAAACTGCTTCAGCATGACCTTCCAACAATGTTCTGATTCTCTTAAATGAAGGCGAATCTGACTTTAACTTTACACTTTTATATATTCCTCTAATTATCATTCACATTACTTTACTTATGAATTCACTGCATGAGTTCTTATAAAAAAGCCTTCTGAAAATCGAAATACGCCATTTCTATTTTGCAATAAACAAGTTCAAATCATTCTGAAGTTTGTCACATATGAAGACTCTGTCAGACTCTGTCAGTGCATACTGATTCTCTCCAGTGTTGCTGATAATTTCTAAATATCCAATATCAGATCCTACATAATAGGTTCCATCAGTTTACCTACAGATGTCAAGTTAATTGGGCTGAAGTTCTCCACACTATCTCTTCTTCCCTTTGCAGATGCTTGAATCCCTTCCACTTATCTCCAACGCTTGAAACACATTTACTAACTTGCAGCCTCGGCAGAATGTACAGGAAAATAAAACAGTCATCTACAGCACAATAAATGAGTCTATTGCTGATTTATTTCTAATAATTTGATACGAAGTACAACTGGTTCATTAGACTTAGCAATGCTCAATCCAGCTGCAATACTACTATGCTAGCCTTGAACTATTACCTTGTTACTGATCTGAATTGACTTTATGTCTTTAGTTCCACAAGTTGCATGTGATCATTTTTAAGGATCTTCCTCTTTGATGACAGATGCAAAGGAACTGGTTATTTTCTTGGCCCCTTATAAAGCCTGTCTGGTCCCATTTAAATAATATGAGGCAACACCATTTCCAGTCTCAGCGCCAGGGTCTTGGACAGAAATTGCAATCTGGTTTTAATAGGGAGATGGGCCTGTATGAGGCACATTCCTCAGGAACCTTCCGCATCTCAAGACTTAAGGAAATATTAGCTTCTCTTAAAGATGATAATAGGCAATCATATAGGAGTGATTGGGCATCTCTAACATCGGCCCTGACAGAATCCCTATAAACTCCTTATAAAACTCGCCCGGAGGACCATCAGGGCCAGGCGCTTTCTCACTCTGAAGTTGCCTTGCTGTATCCTATATGTTGCGAAATGTCAAGGGGCCATTAAGGAGAGCGACCTGTTCCAAGCTTACCCCTGGGAGGACAAGATTCTTAAAAAAGGTTTCAATTTTATACCTCCTGTTTTCACAACAGTCAAACCGATACAATTCAGAGTAAAAGCTCCGTAAAACCTCATTAATCTTTTTTAGCACCGTATGTAAGGATCCCGGCGCTATGTCTGATTGCAGTAAAGGATGAGGGAGCACGCTTTTTCCGAGTCAGATATGCTAAATACTACCCTGGCCTATCCCCATATTCCAACACCCTTTGCCTAGCAAAGGAAAGTTCTTCCTTTGCGTTTTGTGTCAGTATTGAATTCAAGGCAGCCTGAAAGGCCGTGATCTGCTGTAGGTTAGATACCGAAGGCCGCGCAAAATGTCCCGCCTCCGCGGCTTTCAACCACGTCTCAAGTAGACGCTGCTGTTCCTCCTCTGTCATTTCTGGCTAGCCGAATAGGAAATATCTAATCCCTAGCTAAGATTTTTGCGGTCTCCCATTGCATGGACAGACTACTAGCTATGCCCGAGTGGATAGTCAAGAATTCCTGAAAGTCCTTCAAAAAGTATTGCACAAATTTGCAATCCTTAAGGGGAAAAGGGCCCAATGCCAGTGCCACAAAACTAGCCCTTCACTCTTGGCCTTAACATCCAAATAGACTGGTTCGTGATCAGCGATAGCTATATTCACAACTTTGCAACCCATAATAGAATCCAGAAGGGCGAGAGAGCCAGAAAGAGGCCAATCCTTGTGTGACATCTTTGTTGGTTTGAAAAAAAGGTGAAGTGCCCCCCGGTAGGATGAAGACATCTCCAAATATCCACCAGCCCCCACTCCTCGCATAAGCCAACCACCTGCTTGGCCTGTGAAGAAATAGCTGGGGGCCCACAAGGCATCCTGTCCACTGTCGGATTCAAAAGAGGCATTATCTTTAGCATCGCAGATTGAAGATATACTGATGGCTATTCAAGCTGGTTACTATACTAACTTTGCTATAGCCGGTGTTCCTGGTAAGTCATTCGAGCTGTCTAGTGAAACGGTCTGAACTGAATTGATGCTCATGATATGTAAATTTTGGAAAAGTGCAAGTCAACGTTTTCATTTCCAATCAACGATTCCATTCCTTAGGAATTATAACTCGCAAATTACTCAAACAAATTGCTCATCAATATGCGAGGATGAAAGAAACTGTTCTCAACTTCCTTGATTCACTCAGTAAGTCACTCAGTCTGTTGATTTAACTGAATTGATGCTGATAATATGTAAATTTTGGAAAGGTGCAAGTCAACTTTTTCAGTCCCAATCAAAGATTCCATTCCTTGGAAATAATAACTAGCAAATTATTATTTGCAAATTACTCCCCACGGTGCGAGGATGAAACGCACTGTCCTCAACTATCTTGATTCATTTTCTCCTGCACAGTTTACATCTCAATATCCTCAACACTCGCCAATCCTGTCCACTACCAACATTATGACATCCAGTCTTTTCCTCAGCCTCAGCGCAACTCCTAAATAAACCATCGTTTGTGCCTTTGCTAATTCCGGATGCATCTGTTTCAAGTCCCTTCTTCCCACGTGTCCATTACGAAACAATTGCATTTGAGATGTTAAACTTGTTCTCTGCACAGAATCTGAAAGATGGGAAGATAGTGTATGGTGGTCACATCATTGGCTCATAATCTAGAGACACAGAATAATAATCTATGAATATCGGCTTGTCTCATGCTCTTTCGAGAAAGCAGAGGGTCACCCTTACCTGGTCGGTCTCTGTGCGACTGCAAACCCACAGCACTGTGTGTTACTCTTTTCTGCCCTGTGGAACAGATGAATTAACCACCCACTTCAACATCGTCATAAGATGCTGCCCTGACTTGGTCTGCACACATCCCGAGATGGCAAATCAAAACAAAGATCACTCCCTTCCTCTGCCTGTATCCCATATTCCAGCAGTTCATTTCCATTCAGGTAAGTGGCCATTCACTGTTTTAGGAGCGTCAGTTGTGATTGATTCCCTCCCCTAGAGTGATGACCTTCTGAATTGGCACCTCCGGTGCAAGCTTTAATAATGTTTACCTACAGATGTAAAGATGTTTGAAATTCCAAATGAGTGACAGTGCATCGTAAATGAATAGTTTCCTATTTCACACAAAAGAAACGGAGCCAGCTAAGTGAGGGAAAGGAATTCTTGCGATCAAACCTGAGAGTGTTGTTGAGGCAGTATTTGGGGCATTGTGGATAGATTTTCTCTCCTTCATAAGGAGTGATCTCCGTATCACAGGCAGAGTGAACAGGGATCCACCAGATTAATGCCTGGGATGATGGCACCAAGAGGAGTGAGTGAAGGTTGATCTGTAGCGCCGTGAGAGAATGTGAGGTAATTGCATTGAACACTGGGTGGGATGTGCAATCACTCATTATATTCTAAACAGACAATGAGAATGTGATCTCGTCCATGACTGTTCTTTCACTCAGGATGCATGCTTGAGGACAGTTTAAGTGCCTGGGAGGACGTTACGCCCTCCTACCCCAACCCCCACTCCTCACGGTGATTGACAGAGACAGAGAGTTCCAGGTTTTGAAAAAAACTCTCCCACATTAATACAGTGCACTTGGTGTGTGATCCTGCACTGAATGTCATATTGTCCACCATCCCGACAGCAGACACAATGCTTTCATTCTAAAACAGTTAACTATTCCGTCCAGCTACTGACCTTCATGAAGAACTTGAATCCATATTCTCATAGATACAAGGTGCCTCCTTAAGGGTTGGACCATAAGACAATCAGACATAGGAACAGAAATTAGGCCAGTTAGCCCATCGAGTCTGCACCAACATTCAATCATCGCTGACAGTTTCCTCTAACCCATTCCCTGACCTACTCCTTGTAACCCTTGATCCCCGGGATAATCAAAAGCTTATCTAACTTCGTCTCAGATATATTCAATGATCTGGCCCCCACAGCCTTCTGTGGCAATAAATTTAAAAATTCTCCAATCTCTGGTTAAAGACATTTCTCCTCATCAATGTTCTAAAAGGTGTTCCCTTTCATCTAAGGCTGTGCCCTCGGGTGCTCGTACAATGGAAGCATCTTACCAACATCCATTCTGTCCAGATCATTCAGTATTTTGCATGATTCCATTTCAATCCCTCTTATTCATCTAAACCTTATCGAGAATAGACCCAGAGCCCTCAAACATGTCTCATACGATAAGCTTTTCATCCCTATGAGCATTGTCGTGAAGATCTTGTGAACACGCTCCAGGGCCAGTACATCGTTCCTGATATATGGCGCTCAACATTATGCACAATGCTCCAAATGTGGCCTGAGCAGAGAAGTATACAATTGTTTATATTCAATTCCTCTCGTAATAAATGCCATCAATAATAAATGCAATTGCACCCCTAACCACTGCCACAACCTGCAAGCTTACCTTGAGAGAACCCTGCACCAGAACTCTCAAGTCCTTCTTGATTTCTGAATTTTTTCTCACCATTCTAAAAATAGATCATGCCTCTATTCTTCGTGCCAAAGTTCATGACTTCACACTTTCCCACATTGGAAGGCATCTGCCAATCTCTTTACATGTCGAAATCCTTCTTCAGACTCTCCACCTTCTCAATACGACCTTTCCATTTTTCTATCTTTTTATCGCCTGCAAATTTAGTCAGAGGGCCCTCAATTCACTCATCTAGATAGTTAATGTAACGAGTAAAAAGCTACGATGCCAACAAGAGCCTTGTGGAACACAACTTGTCACCGGCTGCCATCCTGATAAGGATCAATTCATCCCCACTCTCTGCTTTCTGCCAGACCGTTCAAGCAGCATGAAAGGAGCAAGAGAATCGATGTTTCCGGTAAAGCCCTTCTTCGGGAATGAGGGTGTGTCGATTCTCCTGCCCCTTTGATGCTGCCTGACCGGCTGCGCTTTCCCAGCAACACAGTTTTCAGCTCTGATCTCCAGCATCTGCAGTCCTCACTTTCTTCTTTCTGCCAGACAGCCAAGCTTCTACCAATGCCATTACCTTGCCTCTAACACCAGAGGTTCTTATCGTACTCAGTCATCTCCTGTGTGACAGATTGTCAAAGGCCTTCTTGAAGTCCAGGTGGACAATATCCATTGGCAGTGCTTGGTCAAGCCTGCTCAATTTCACTTCAAAGAATTCCAACAGATTTTTCAAGCATGACCTTCCCTTGATGAAACCATAGTGACTTTGTACTATTTTTCCAAACAGTTCCAAGTATTCAGAAATCTTGTCCTTCACAATGGATTCCAGGGTCTTACCCACGACCGAGTATAGCTATTCATTGTGGACCTTTTGTCTTTATCCTTATTCCCTCATTAAAGAGGGATGTCACGTTAGTGCGTTTCCAATGTTCTGAGATTGTTCATTACTCTAGTGATTCCTGAAAGATCACCACGATCGCCTCCATTCTTTCTTCCGCTATCTCCTTCATAACACTGGGATGTAGTCCATCTGATCAACGTTATTTAACCACCTTCAGACCATTCAATTTTTTTTGCATGTTCTCCATTGTGGTGGCCAACATACTCAGATCTTGCCCCTCAATCTCTTGAATGTTTAAGGTATTACTCGTGTCTTCCACCGCCAAGGCTAAGCCAAGTAATTATTCAGCTCGTTGGTCATTTTCTCGTTCCCCACTACTATCTCCCCAGTATCATTTTCCAGCAATCTAATGTTCACTTTTGCCTCTCTTTTGTACTTTATATATCGAAGGAAAATGTTACAGTCTTCCTTTATATTACCCCAGACTTAATAATCCCCCTCCGTATTTATTTATCGGGAATATCAAAGAGCGATAGATAGCCTAGGATATTGTTGAAATGCATGCTTCAGTAATAAGGAAGTTTAACATCATTTACTTCACCAGTTACCTCACATGTGGAAGTAACCACTGCTGACAACTATCACATATTCTCAGTTACCATTCAGAGAAACTGAGTGGTACGGCCGCGAAACTCCCAAATTAATGAGAATACACAACTTCTTTTTCAGCACAAGTTTACCTCGAACTATCGAGTAAAAGCATGAAACAAGAGTTAAATTTATCAGATCAGTGGTAATCTCATTGAATAGCTGCACAAACACAGGGTGAATGAAAGCTTCATGAGATCAAGTGTGTTTCCAATGCGAAATTGACCGCTTCACAATGTGGGATCAGTTGGAGTGAAGTGATGAATTTGATTAAATTTACTAGTTGTTCACCCAGTGAACGGTAACAATTGATTATCCTGGTCCTGATATCATCACAGAAATGCAGCAATCGCACTTGAATCAGTGGCTTAATGATTTGCTTATTTGCAAATCTGGAGGTTGTTCATTCGACTATTCACTGTCTCAAAAACACTGCCGCTCTTTATTACACTTACAAACTCATTGCCCCGAATCCGAAATGTGCTTTGAATTCCTGATCTGCTGGAGAAAGAATCTTTGAAATGCTGGGATGTCTGAACAATTGATATGAATGCATGCCCACCTTCAATCTATTGTCCACTTATAAGTATTGTCGATTATACCGCAATTGTTTGTTTAACAGATTCGTTTTTTTAAACGAGGGGTCGGTGTGGTAATACAAAGTACTAAAATGATCAACACAATTCCACCGAATGGTTCGAAAGAATTGAGATCTTCATTAGAACCATCTTGCAAAGCAAGTTGTTTATCTTCTTAAACATGGTTTTCCTAAATACCTCTCAAAACTGAGCAGTTCCTGAGTACTTTGCAGGCAGAACACTTGAAAGAATTTCATTCTGTTTGGAATTATTTGTGGCACTTTGAATCTACCGGTTAATGTCTCCAATCGATGAATGCAACTGAGAACATCAGAGTCAACCTCACAGTACTGTCAGAGGAGGGGAAGATAGAATCGTCTCGCACGCTGCTCTTGAGCAAATCATAAATTTCCAACAACTCAATACGTGCAACCAGTGGGAGTGTAAAGGAAACAATTAAACAGAGCACCGTTTCAATTCTGGGAATCTTTAGAAACTATGTGAGAGGGGAATGAAGGGTGGACTGACCGACTGAGCAGAAACTGTCAAGGTACCTTCCCCTTCTCGCAGGAACAGAGACATGAACTCTGATGTTCTCGAGGCATTAACTGCTTTGAGACATTGAAAGCATTCCCATCAGAGCTGCTCCACTCACGCTATTATCAGTCAGGAACAAGAAAACCTGATTCCCTGATCAGGCACCCAACTCTGCCTCCCGAGCTGTTAGACTGCTTCTTAATGGCAATGCATATGGCGTTTGATTTATCAGGTCATACGTTTGAGCAAGTCATCGACTGTTTACAGAACGGAAAGAGGTCCGTCATCCAAGTTTTCAGCTCTTTGTATGTCCCCTTGTGTTCCTAAATGTTTCAAGCACTAGTCGCAATGCTATTATCCAGTCACGTTTTACAATGTATGCGACTTCAGTTTAAGATGGATAATCTTTGTTTACACTCCCTCGGTGATCTGAACCCCATTTCACTTCCAGAGGTAAACGCACAGACACGTTCTGGAGAGGTGACTGTGGCCTCAGGAGATATCGGACAGAAAGTAGTATTGCTCTCAATTGGCTTATTTTGTCTCATTTCAGATTTCAACACCAGAGTCTGGTTACAGCAATGAAATGAAGCATTCAGCCTTTCATTTGTCCATGTTCCTCCCCGATCTAAGCATTGAGCTACAGAGGCAGTGTGCTCTGAGAGAAGGATTCTCATTCTTTTGAAACAGCAACATAATAGATGATTGGATAGTCCCTGTATTAGAAAACAGTCGTAACAAAATCAAGACAGAACGGAAGGCATCACGTGCAGAAGGATGGGAGACTGTAATGCCGAATCAGACAGTTTCCAGGATGAAAGAAACAGAGACCGTCCATGGAAGTCTTGTAATTCGGATTACGTGCTCTGACAGCCATGGTCTGCAAATCGTTAGCATTTATTGTTACCAATATGTAATGCTGCCTTCTCCTTAAAAGTAGAATTATGACCTGGACATGCAAACATTAATCGTGAAATTGATCAAAATTGATGTATTGTTTTATTACATATTTTGGCAGCAAGAATAACATGTAAACACTTAGATTATCATTAAAATCCAATATTAAAGCCAGTTAGTGCTTTCACAAAACTACAAAAGCAGAGGAAGAGCTGGGAGTTGCATGACGGAAGGAGGCGACTGCTCCTGCTTTCAACCCACAACTTTTCATACCTTTCATCCCAAGAACATGTGCAGAAGCAAAAAACTGGCAAACTGACACATATTTTTTTAAAAAAAACAGAAAACGCTGGAAGTATTCAGCTTGTCTCGCAGCTTCTGAAAGACTGGTAGAGCTCAACACCATCACAATCTGATTGTATTTACTTTGTATTCACGATAACTAATGTCCAAGTCACAATTCATTCAGATATGTTCCCTCATCTTGAAAAGGTATGCACGCTGTCAGTTTGCCATGAGAAACGGTTTGTCAATTAATTCAACACAGACAGGATTGCCGTTTAAAGCTGCGTGAAAGACGTTACAAACGGTCATACCAGACAAACTGAGGTGCCATGTGAAAAATGCGTGTTTCATTCAGTAAAGCGAAAATAGAATTGTTCATAGAAAATTGTGGTGAACTGTCTGCTGATTTTGTTTTGATGAGGTCTGAAGATAACTCTCCTTCCCACTCCACTGAGGACAAGCAGGTCCTTGGACTCCTCCACCGACAGAACATAACAACACGACGGCTGGAGGAGGAGCGCCTCATCTTCTGCCTAGGAACCCTCCAACCACAAGGAATGAAGTCAGATTTCTCCAGTTTCCTCATTTCCCCTCCCCCTACCTTGTCTCAGTCGGTTCCCTCAATTCAGCACCGCCCTCCTAACCTGCAATCTTCTTCCTTAACTCTCCGCCCCCACCCCACTCCGGCCTATCACCCTCACCTTGACCTCCTTCCACCTATCACATCTCCATCGCCCCTCCCCCAAGTCCCTCCTCCCTACCTTTTATCTTAGCCTGCTTGGCACACTCTCCTCATTCCTGATGAAGGGCCTATGCCCGAAACGTCGAATTTCCTTTTCCTTGGATGCTGCCTAACCTGCTGTGCTTTAACCAGCAACACATTTTCAGCTCATTCATAAAGCTAATCCAAAACGATCAGATAAATATAGATTGGCAAATCAAAAGACAAAAGTTCTGTGAGACCACTGTGCCTGAAATCTGGGGATGAAGGAATATAAGGGATAATAGCAATATTGATCATAAATTGGCTGCGTGAAATGTTACTGATGAAAGGTGCCTGCCTGAAACTTCGATTTCCATGCTCCTCGGATGCTGCGTGACCTTCTGTACTTTTTGAGCACCGCTCTCATGCTGACTCTGATCTCCAGCATCTGCAGTCCTCACTTTCACCTGCGGGAAAGGGAACAGAGTCATCATTAACAATTGTGTTTTGAACTGGAAGAATTTTCCAAGCGAACTTTGACTGAGCATTGGGGTGTGAAAGTTCTGGATAGATTAGTTGAGCCCAACAGAATTCTATGATTGATCAGAGCCCCCAGCGCGCCCATGAGTTTGTCTGATTGGTTGGAGCACCAATGCCTACCGCTTGGTCATGTAGAACTGCCTCTTCTACGCTGTTGGGCATTATACATCATCAGTTCAGATGGGTCCTGCAGCATGCACAGGGTTAACATGATTGGAGAGCATGCATGTGGCGAATGATCATTGGAACGAAATGTTGTCGTCTTCAATCGATAGTTGGTGAGTGAGGGCGAAAGGGGAGGGAAGCACCAGGTGCTAGAGCCCAGTTAGAGGTTTCATGTTTGGTCATTATATGACTCTGGACCCAAACACAGTGGCTCTGGGCTCGCCAATTAAGCCAAAGACAGCCTGAGTCTCCTTCCCAGAAACAGACCCCAGTCAGCCGCCGCTATTCCTGGTTCAGTTTTATCTTGTTTTAATTTATCAGGTCACTGTTGGTTTATCTATCTTTAGCGTGAACAGAGATGAAAATAAGTGATATTGTTTGAAATCATTGTTGTTGTCCAGGAGGATGTGGTGTTGTTGGGAGACGTTTGGCTGTGTATTAGTGACTGGGACTGATGGTAAAGTGTACCCCATGAACACCTCCGTCCCTTACCTTGCTGTAAATATTTCAGATACGAAAATAATGAACATCTGTGTCCTTTTTTTGGAACAAAAACCTGCTTTGAAAGGTGGTGAAGATTGGACTGAAGCAGTGACAGTTATTATCTTTTTTTACTTGGTCAATTCGTGCACATCACTGCTATTAATCATGTCCGTGCTAACATCACGGCTCTTATTCAGCTGTCTACGCGTCGGGCCAGTGGCGCAATGGATAACGCGCCTGACTACGGATCAGGAGACTGTAGATTCGAGTCCTACCTGGCTCGAGGGAAATGCAGGCATTTATTACGCATTTGAAAACTGATTTCCCTTCAGCTGAAATAAGATGTGAGTTTTTAATCTGCAGGAATAAGAATGCCTTCATTAATTGTCCATGACAACCTCAGGGTCAATATTCCAGAGTCATCACAGGAGGAAGACGAATAGTCGGGCACCTTTCCATTTCGCAAAGCCACCGATCGCATCATTGTTGCTCGCGGGAACGCTCGGCTTTGAGCATTTTTTTGAAACTCCTTGGCCCATGGATTCAGAGAAGAATGAAGAGTTCAATGTCCAACTAATCTTTATAGAGAGTGAGTTCCAGAGTCTACCACCTGCAGACTGATAAAGTTTTCCGACAAATCTATTCAAAGCTTTCTGCATCTTGTCTGAACTCTACAAACGCTGGTGATCGATCAAGAGCAACTGTTTCCTTCAATCTGTAATTCCATGCTTCTCATTATTTCCTACACGTCAATCATGTCTCCTCACAATCAGCTCTGCTCTGAGAAAAATAACTCCCGTTTTGCCGAGGCCAGACCACTCAAAACATTCTTATGCAGGAAATTCAGAGTGTAACGTCGCTGTTTGTTTTGGTGAGTGTGTAGTATGATTTACTTAGAATACTTTAGCTAGGTTGACTTCCAGTTTTTAAAACAGAGAGAAAATTATTCACAAAACTAAGGAATGAAACACAATAAACAGAATATAAAATACCCACAGTTCTTAGCTATCTAAAGTAGACTTACATATGCTTTTCAAAACAATAAACAACAGTCCTGATAATTAAACCCCATAAACACAGAATACAAATGAAACTGATTTACTGGTCGATATTAGAGGTGCAGAAGATGAGAGACATTCACATCACTGGCACACTGAAAACCTTCGTGTAATTATGTGTGGCTGATACTTTGGCAATGGTTAACAAAATGTTTAGGCTGTCAAATAAATTTTGAAATTTTTGTGTTCGCTGAAATTTCTTGCCTGTTTTGAGCAATTCGGTGAGTTGAGCAGTCCCACTTCTAACAGTCAGCACAAACTTTCAGAAAAAGTCACTCAATCCGGTAAACCGTCGTACTGCTCTCTTCGTCAACAATGTATAAAAATACCCCGTAACTTTCGTTTTCACATCCCGTGGGGCTATTTGTCCGTGTTCAACGACATAGTCCAGGAAGGTGACTTTGGCTTTGGCAGATCTACTTTCAGTTAGGTTTACAAATCAGTTTGACTTCCGTATTCGATCAAACAAGCCCGAGAAATTCTGTAAATATTCAATCCATGAGAGACTGAATGTCCCAGGCACACAACACACCAAACTGTTGTGTATCCAGCAATTACCTTGTCCGTTAACCTCTGAAATACGAGTGAATTTGTTTTGCACAAACGGCATTACTTTAAATTTCTGCAGTCCAGTTGGCGTTACAAAATTGCCTTTGATCTTTCCGACAAAGTTTACTGTCAGTAACCTTTCAGGAAGTCCAACTTGGAAATGTAAGTTGCTCTTCCAATCTCTTCCACATAGTCCTCCAACTGCAGATGCGTATATGCACCAGTCTTTCTGACAACATTGACTTTGTGATAGTCCACACATAACTTTTGGGTCTTACCTGGCTTTGGCACCATGATAATGGGTGAACTCCATTCATTGAAACTCACTTTGGTTATGCCATCTTGGAGCATACGTGACATCTCCTTATAAACTTGCACCAACTTTATAGGGTAATGCCTGCAAGGATGTTACAAAATCAGAACAGCAACTCCTATATTTACATCATCTACAAATAGGTTATTAATTCCCAGTTTATTTCAGCATGCAAGAGTAATAACTCTTACGATTTTCTTCTGGAAGAGAACTGAATAACATTACCAATATTGGACAACTTTTGCATTTTCCAATTTTATAGCAGGAACGTCCAATGCAGAATTCCCTGAAATTGGTTCTTCCCAGTGTGTTGTAGTCAATAACACATTCTACCCTTGCGTTCGTTCTTTGCCAAAATACCATTAGCCCATATTCCCATCACACATTCTGTGATATTCATTCATGCCAGGAGTTCCTATCAAGTAGCTAACCTCACTCGATTTCCTCTTAATTTGATAAGGTCTTCGAAACCTTGCTTTATAGTTTCACCAGTTAATGAAATTTAAATAAATACATTGTTCCCAGTGGCAAAATTCTGATTTTTTTGTTTCTCATACACTTCATGCTTCACCATTTGCTGCGATAATTTTAAGTGCTGTCTCGACAACTCTCCAACATTATTTAGTCCAATTCTAAAATTTGACACCTCGTTCAAATGCGTGGTCTCTGTAATCTGACTTATTAATATTTCCTTATTAAATTGCAATGGCCCTCTGCCTTTATGCCCAAAACTGGTATCAGCTAGTCTTAGTTTGGTGGAAACTTTCGATATATCTCAGATCGCAAACAGCACTGACGCAACTCCCTTAATGAAATAATCTGGCTATTCCGAACCATAAAATCTCAACATAGTCTTTAATAATTAACGTCGCCTTTCCAGTGCATCCTGTGATTCTGGATGGTACACAGTAGATTTGATTCGTTTTAATCCGAAGCTATCTATATACTTCCTGGAAAGTTGGATGTGAAGTTTGACCCTTGACATAATTGTATCTCTGACGGTAGTCTTTATTTAGTTTATGTAAAAATCGTAATTTTTCCTCAATCCTTCTAGCTGTCATCTTGCAGAATTGAACAGCATTTGGAAATCTCGTCAATACACCAATTTATGTTAAATAATACTTATTCCCATTTTTTATTGGATGTAGGGAACCTACACAATGCATCAAGACAATTCAGACAGATTCCTTGATCGCTGCAGCAGGTATAAAAGGTGCAGGCTTTATTATTTCCCATGCTTTTGAAATGTATGACACGTCAGGCAAAATTCAATTACATTCATCTGCAATCCAGGCCAGTAAAAATGTCTTTGTATTTTAGCCTCCGTTTTCCTCACGCCTAAGTGACATCCAATTTTTGGCACATGCAGCACTCGCAGCACCACTTTTCTGTACCCTACTAGAAAAAAAAAACATCCTGCCCATTTCTCACGGGCTTGAATATATGTTGGTCTCCATTCTCTCCTTAACATATCATTTGCTAAGTAATATCACACAGGGATGCATTCACTCTCCTTCCGAATATATGTCTTCTGATCCAAGTGTTTTAATTTTTCATCTTTTTGCTGAAACTCAGTAGCATAGCTGAGCTGAATATACTTGCATTTTTAACGTTTGTCCCCTGCTGTGTCCCACTTACTTGATAATAAAAACGTTGTAATCTTGATGCATTGTGTATGTTCCCTACATACAATAAAAGTTGGGAATAAGTATTAATTAACATAAATGGATGTAATCATATTTCAGCCTCCTAATCCGTGCCTTTTGATTTCTACTGCTTTCGATTGTGACTCTGTGATCGCATAAAGACACAATCTGGGAAAATTCCTTTATCAACGTCCTGCATTGCTACTCTTGCCTGCAGCTCGACTGGCTTTACAACTGGAGTATGCAGCAGGCTAACCGGTGATTGAGCTATATCATTTGCAAGCACAAATTGTATTCTTGGAGCTGAGAGTTTGTCCAGAACTCCCACCACAAACTCCCCACTCTTTTCTGCCCACTCTAGCCTCACTGTGTATCACTGAGCAATGTTTCGTCCTACCATGAATTCCTGTACACATAGTTCTTCAGGACTACATATTTCCCCATTCTCCTGCATCACAGACTGAGACGATCCTGTGTCACTTAATATTGTTACCTGTCTATCTGCTACTCCTGGCCAAGGGAAATAAACTTTAACTTTGCAGGTATATTTTTCAAGCAGACTTGGCACTTCTTCCTTACCAACCTCTGATCGGTTTGTACACTCTGATGAAGCTTTCCAGCCGCTACTGTGCTTTCTATTACCATGCGAACAAAACATCCAGGCTTGTTTTGTTTTCCTGCATTTGACTTTACAGTGCTTTCCATAGTTCTCCAATACTGATTTCATGTGGTCTACTTTATTGCAATGAAAACCTCAGATCTTGTTCCCTTCAAGGTTTTCCTATATATCCTGTGATAAGTTAACCTCATGATCTTCACAGGGATTTAACTTTCCCTTTCCACGTGAGGATTTCTCTTTACCCAATTTCTATCCCTCAGGCTTAACATGATTCTGGAAGTCCATCCTTGTTTTATGGACCAGTTCATTACAATCAGCCATAATATAGGTTCTATGCAGAATGAGTTTGAATCCATTTGCGAAGAAATTAGAAGTTCTAAGAAGAAAATGTCACTGATTGTCTCCAAATTTTAAGATGACATTGGGGAGGGCAGTAAACAAAGACATAAATAACAAATGAAAAAATGGTATGACAATTATCATGTGGGAATTTAATCAACATGTCGATTGGTCGAAGCCGCTCAGTCATGGTAGCCTTGACGGGGATAGTTTTGAGTTATCTGCAATGGATTCCTTAAATAATGTCTAATGGAACAGGGTCGCCTCCGTGCCAATTCTTCTGCTGCCTTCGCCTCCGTGCCTACTTCTTCAACTAAGATTCTCGCCCACTCTCTGACGACCCCTTCTCCTGCCTCCAATATACCCCATCCACCTGTACACCCCGTGCTGGCCTCTTACTCGCCCTCAATCTCTTCATAGCCAACGGCCATCGCGACATTAACTGCCTCAACCTGTTCACCCCTCTCACCCACTCCAACTCTCACCCTCGGAACATGCAGCCCTCCACTCCCTCCGCTCAACACCAACCTCACCATCAAAACAGCAGACAAGCGAAACACGATAGTAGTTTGGCGCACTGACTTTTACACTGCTGAGGCTGAACGCCAGCTCGCAGACACCTCCTCCTACTGTCCCCTTGACCATGACACCACCGCCCACCACCAAACCATCATCTCCCAGACCATCTATAACCTCATCACCTCAGGGGATCTCCCATCCACCGCCTCCAACCTCATAGTCCCACAACCCCGCACCGCCCGTTTTTACCTCCTGCCCCAAATCCCTAAACCTGATTGCCCCGGCCGACCCATTGTCTCAGCCTGCTCATGCCCCACCGAACTCAACTCTGCATACCTCGATACGGTCCTGTCCCCCTTAGTCCAAAAACTCTCCACCTACGTTTGGGACAACACCCACGCCCTCCACCTCCGCCATGATTTTTACTTTCCCGGTCCCCAACGACTTATCTTCACCATGGACATACAGTCCCTGTACGCCTCCATCCCCCATCACGAAGGACTCAAAGCCCTCCACTTCTTCCTTTCCCGCCGAACCAACCAGTACCCTTCCACTGACACCCTCCTTGGACTGACTGAACTGGTCCTGAACAACTTCCCTTTCCAATCTTCCGACTTCCTCCAAACCAAAGGAGTACAATGGGCACCCGCATGGGCCCCAGCTATGCCTGCCTTTTCGTATGTGGAACAGTCCATTTTCCGCAGCTAGAATGGCACCACTCCCCACCTTTTCCTCCGCTACATCGATGGCTGTATCGGCGCTGCCTCGTGATCCCATTAGGAGGTTGAACAGTTCATCCACTTTACCAACACCTTCCACCCCGACCTCAAATTCACCTGGACCACCTCAGACTCCTCCCTCCCCTTCCTAGACGTTTCCATTTCTATCTCGGGCAACCGAAAAAAACACGGACATTAACTATAAACCGACTGACTCCCACAGCTACCTAGACTACCCCTCCTCCCACCCTGCCCCCTGTAAAAACGCCATCCCATATTCCCAATTCCTCCGTCTCCGCCGCATCTGCTCCCAGGAGGACCAGTTCCAATACCGTACAAGCCAGATGGCCTCCTTCTTCAAAGACCACAATTTCCCCCAAGACGTGAACGACGCTGCCCACCGACGCATCTCCTCCACTTCCCGCCCCTCGGCCCTTGAGCCCCGCCCCTCCAATCGCCACAAGGACAGAACCCACTGGTTCTCACCTACAACACCACCAACCTCCATATACAGCGTATCATCCGCCGTCATTTCCACCTCCTCCAAACGGACCCCACCACCAGGGATATATTTCCTTCCCCTCCCCTATCAGTGTTCCGAAAAGACCACTCCCCCTGTGACTCCCTCGTCACGTCCACAACCCCCACCAACTTAACCTCCACTCCCGGCACCTTCCCCTGCGACCACAAGAAATTCAAAACTTGCGCCCACACCTCCCCCCTTACTTCCCTCCAAGGCCCCAAGGGATCCTTCCACATCCGCCACAAATTCACCTGCACCTCCACAAACATCATTTGTTGCATCCTCTGCACCCGATGTGGCCTCCTCTATATTGGGGAGTCAGGCCGCGCAGACCAACCAACCCAATCACCCCATTGCTCAACCCTTTGACTCCCCCTCCCACTCCACGAAGCACATGCAGTTCCTTGGACTCCTCCATCGCCAGACCATAACAACACGATGGTTGGAGGAAGAGCGCCTCATCTTCCTCCTAGGAACCCTACAAAATCTGAGGAATGAACTCAGATTTCTCCAGTTTCCTTATTTCCCCTTCCCCCACCTTGTCTCAGCCAAATTCTTCGAACTCAGCACCGCCTTCCTAACCTACAATCTTCTTCCTGACCTCTCCACCCCCACCCCACTCCGGCCTTTCACCCTCTCCTTGACCTCCTTCCACCTATCGCATCTCCAACACCCCTCCCCCAAGTCCCTCCTCCCTACCTTTTATCTTAGCCTGCTGGACACAGTTGGCTCATTCGTGAAGAAGGGCTTATGCCCGAAACGTCGATTCTCCTGTTCCTTGGATGCTGCCTGACCTGCTGCGCTTTTCCAGCAACACATTTTCAGCTCTGATCTCCAGCATCTGCAGTACTCATTTTCTCCAACAAGGGGAGTGGTTCAATTAGATTTAGTGCTGGGTAATGAACACGGCAAGATGTTAGATTTGGCGATAGGTGAGCACTTTGGTGATAGTTACCAAACTTCAGTTATGTTTACTTTAGATTGTCAAAGGGATAAGTATACACCTGAGTGCAAGCGCTATTGCTGGGGGAAAGAAAACTGTAATGAGATTAGATAAGATTACACATTCAGAGGTTGGGCAAGGAAACGGCACGGAATGGGCAGAATAGAAATGTGGAGCTTATTCAAGGAGCGGGTTCTGTGTCAGAGAGGGAGGAAATTGTCAAGCGCAGGAGTCATGATTACTGAGGAAGTTGAATCTCTTGCTGAGATGAAAGAGGCTTGTGTTCCCATGAGATGTGAATGCTCAGTTAAGGAGATGAAGAGTTACAAGTTAAACAGGAAAGACCTGAAGAGAGACTGAGGATGAGCCGGGAGGGTAGTGAGAATTTGTTGACAGATAGGATAAGGGAAAATCCTAAAGCTTTCCATCGGTATGTGAGGGCTAAAGGAATGAATAGAATAAAATATGGCCAATGAAGGACAGTCAAGCTCGATTTGTGAATGGGTGATGACACTCACAACCATTATCGAGCTCTTTGAATAGGTCATTAAACTGGATGTCGGTTTTCTCACTGAATTGGAAAGTTCATTTCCAGACGGTTCATCATTCTACTAGGTAACAATTTCAGTGGGTCTCCAGGCGAAGCACTGTTCACGATTCCTGCTTTCTATTGATATGTTTGGGTTTCTTTTGGTGGATGATGTCATTTCGAGTTTATTTTAATCAGGGGGTAGTCGGTGGCGTCGAAATCGAAGTGTTTGTTGATAGAGTTCTGGTTGGAATGCCGTGTTTCGATTAATTCTCCTGCATGTAAGTGTTTGGCTTGTCCTCGGATGGATGTGTTGTCTCAGGCGAATGTAGTGTTTATCTAATGCAATATTTGTTACAGGTCTTGCATGTAATTTTGTAAATGACATCATTTTTTCATATTGACAAATAGGCAGAAAACGAGCCACCAGGATACATGAACACCAACTAGCCACAATACAACGTGACCCTCTCTCACTGGTATCCTTACATACAGATCAGGAAAGGCACCACCTTGAATTATACAACGCATCCATCCGAGCACAACTGAAACAGAAACACACACGATAATTCTGAGAAGCATGGCATTCCAACGGGACATCCATCAACGTCACATCGAGATAGACTTCATCAACAACTCCCTGAGAAACAGAAGAGGAAATGATATCACTATCGGAAATGACATTGCCCACCCAACGAACCCCAAGCATATAAGTAGAAAGCAGAAATCATGAACGGTCCGTCACCCGAAGGCACACTGGAGATATTAGCCAGGAGGGTAACGAAACGTCTGGAAATGAGCTTTCCAGCTCAGTGAGCAAATCTTCATCTGGGAAGCTAAAACTGAGCTACAACTCTTGTCAAAACTTGCTAGGTGACTAAACAGATGTATGAGGATAAAGCCGTTCACGTAATGCACGTTTGGATTTCAGTGAGCCGTTTGATAAATTTCGCCATGGCAGGTGACTCACAAAATACTGAAGCATGTGCTTGAGGGTGATGTCGTGCTTGGGATCAGAAATTAGCCGCTGAACGAAGACAGAGGTGTTACTTGATGGGAAAACGTCATCCTGGAATTCTGTTGCTTGTGGTGTACTGCAACGATCTGTTATGGGTTCACTGCTTTTTGTCATTTGTTTTAAAGGAGCTGGATGGGGGCGGAGAAGGATGGGTTAGTAAATTTGCGGACGACACTAAGTTCGGGAAAGTTGTACACAGTGCTGAAGGATATTGAAGGTAACATAGGGACACAGGTATGCAGCAGAGCTGGGCTGAGAGTTGACAAATGGAATTTAATGCAGAAAAGTGTGAGAAAGAACATGGCATTAAACATATCACAGAATATAAAGATTTATAGCAGAAGTTTCTAGTAAAATATAAAATGAAAAAGAGGCAAAAGTAAACGTTGACACTCTCGTGGATAAGAAGGGGCATTTACTTATGGGATATGCGGAAATAGCAGTGACATTGATCAGGCATTTGCTTCGGTCGTCACAGTGGAGGATATTAATAAAATGCCAGTAATTGACAAAGAGATGATGTTTGGTGACGACATGGGAACAGTCATTATAACAAAAAAACTAGTGTTGAATTGTTGAAGCTAATATTGCAACGGATGGTTACGTCTCCAGGACCTGATGGAATGCATCGCAGGGTACTAAACGCAATGGTATGCAAAAAAGAACTGCGCTTGTGGTATTTTTCCAAAATTCGGTGGTCTCTGGGGCAATCCCAGCAGAATGGAAAACACAAATATGACGTCACTTTAAAAAGTGAGGCAGACAAAATATGAGGACTTAGATCAGATTACTTACAGTATCGAAGCAGGCCCTTTGGCCCAACTATTCCACACCGATAGCCAAAGTTCAACCAAGCCAGACCCATTCTCCAACATGATAAACCAGTTTGTTTAACCTCTGCAGTGGAGAAATTTCTTGAGTATATTATCGAGGAAGAAATAGCGGGGCTTCACGGTAGAAATTTGACAGATGCAGCCTGGGCTAATGAAGAGCAGGTCATTCCTGCAAAATCTTTTCGAATTCTATGATGGCATTACGAACATGGTGTACAACGGGACCCAGTGAATTGATGTACTTATATTCTCAAAATGGCCGCGACAAGGTGCTGTTCAGGGGCTGACAGCAAACGGATGCAGGCTGTTCAGGGTAAAGTATGAGCATGGATTGAGGATTGTTTCCCAACAGGAAGAGCAGAGCATGGATAAATGAGTACTATGTTATTAACCATTAACGATGTTCCTCAGGGATTGGTACTGGTACCGAAATTACTTACAATTTATATGGATGATATGGATTTTGCAGCCATGCACATCATGTCAAGGTCTGCAGTTGACACAAAGGTGAGTAGCAGAGCAAAGTGTGCGGAGGACTGTGAAAATCTGCAGAGGAACATTGAAATATTGAGTTAATGGGAAATATTCTGGCAGATGGAATTCCGGATTTGAAGGTGTTCGCTGATGACAGGAGACTAAGTGGAATAAGCTTATATCGAAAATTCAGAAGAATGAGGCCGGATCCCTTGGAAACATATAAGATTATGAAGGTCATGTGTGAGATAGAAGTCGAGAGCATGTTTATTAGCAGATGAAACTAGGGCAAGAGGGCACAGCCTCCAGATTAGAACGAGATATAGGACTGAATTGAGAAGAAATTTCTTCAACCAGAGGGTTGTTCCTCGATGGAATGCTTGCCCAACGATGTAGTTGATGCTACATCAATCAATGTGCTTTAAGCTCGGGCTGCTTTTTTAACAATAAAGGAAGTAAAGAGAACCTTCAGAGTTTGATTAAGTGGATGTGTGTACATGGAAAGGTCAGGTATGAGCTGAATGAATGGCGAAGCAGTCTCTAAGGCCTGTGAGGCAAAGCCTTGCTCCTCGTTCTCACGTACTATGAATGAATGTGTCACATATTACGCGATTTTAGGGAAAGCTTCCATGGAGCAGTTGGGGGAGGTGTTGTCTGAGAAGGCGCAGTGCACCACGATGCCCGGGATGGAATGGTTCCTGGGGAAGGCGGACAAGAGCGGGGAGGGGGATGTATGTTTGGTAATAGCATTTTGCTGGAGGTGGTGGAATTAGGAAATTATTTTGTTGATCACGTGGAGTACCAGAGTGCTTAAAGCTCCAGACCAATTTCTGAAAAATAATGGGATGAGAATGGATCGTTGCTTCGTGATGGACATTTGCAAGCTGGGTCCAAAGTCCTTTGGTGCAGTGAAAGTCACAATGTCTTTGAGAATCTAACTTTACCAGCCATATACCATTGTGGCCACAAGAGCAGGTCATAGTCAGAGATTTTCTTGACTCCTAAAGCGTGGATAACACATAGCCTGCGATTACACGCCACCGATGATTTGTCTCTGGCAGTCTCCACTAACAGTTATTCACACTCAGAGCGAGAGCGTTATTCACCTCATTGTCCAAATGTTCTTCTCTTTATTTTCTTCTTTCCCTACCAACTGTTTACTACGTTACAATACAGAATGAGACATGATGGGATAGTTCCTTTTCACCTGGATGATTGCAGTGTGAAAGAAACAATGTACAGAAGAAGCACAACAGTTTAGTCAGCATCTGAGTAGCAAGAGATATTTAAATTCCAACCTACTTGAGGATTCCTTACTGCAGTTGTAACAATATTGAAAAGCTCAAAACCGTCCAGAACAGAGCAGCTGAATTGAGGAGCAACACATAACTAATAAAACATCGACAAACATCCATTCCCATCATAACCAAACGCTCAGACATGCAGTCTGCACCATTCACTAGATGCACTGCAGATATTTACCAAGGCTCCATCAAAAGTACATTACAAACTCACAACTGCATCCATCTAAAAGGAAAAGGGCATTCAACAGATAGGAAAGGCCACTTACCATCCTGATCTCGAAATATATTGCCATTACTCCAGAATCACTGGGTCAAAATTGTGGATTTCTCTTATGTATAATTCGGATCTGCCGACAGCACACAGAAACGATGTTTCAAGATGGAAGCTCATCATCACCTTATCCAGTCAAATCAGGAACGAACAATAAATGCTGACATGTTCTGGAATACCCACATCGGACGAAGAATTAAAATCATACGCTTTGGTGTTCTGAGGATTCTCTCTTACTGAGATATTTCTGGATTTATATGAGTGGTATCAAAGATGAGGATTTGCTGTTGGGAAATTGAAACGAAGCATTTCATCAGAATTTGAAGGAGTTGGTTTGTTCCATATAGCCTGAAGCTTATCGGCCTTTGAAAATGACAGCAGAAAGCTACATTCACAGTGGAGTGAAAGTATTCACTATCTGAAATATCGAGGCCCACCCTCCTGCCCCCCGAGACCGTGGGTATTCTATTTGTACCAACTCGACACAGAAGGTTGAGGGCATCAGGGCCACGGCTTCTAAGTTGTGCCGGGGGGAAACGGAGCTGCCAGTGGGTTTAACGTGATAATTACCCTTCACTGAACATTGCTCCTTACTCGGTCCGTGGGACATGGAAGTTTCAGAATCTCCACACGAGGCACCCCGTCCTCTCCGGCTCCTACCAGGGTCCGCCCCACATGGCGGGGGGAAGGGGCTAAGGGAACAGATGTCCGGCACTCCACCACCCGGCTTGGCCCTTCCTGTCCTATTCCAGCCTTTTTCTCCTGGATTGGGAGAAAGGGAGGGAGGGAGTGAGTGTGGGACCTGCTGATATTACAGCTCTAGGTGGCGGGGGGGAGCGGAATGAAGAGGTTTTCGGTCCGGATCTGTCCACAGTGTTGTACACATGCAGTGTTCTTAGTGTAGGGGGTATATTGGATTTGAGAGAAGCAGAGAGAGACAGAGAGAGGGAAGGTGTTGCATGCAGTAGTGAGGGTGATGGCACAAGAACCTTGCTCGGGGTCGGTGCTATAACAGATATACAGTGAGTGTGAGGGAGCAGAGACAATACAGTGACCATTATAGTGACAGAGCAGAGAAGGTTATTGATGATTGTGCTGTATTGCTGGACATTTCTTCAGACCGCAGATACTACACTGAGCAGGGTGGTGAGCTCAGACCATGCTCGGTAGGTCTGGTGGTGTAGTCCCCTCTGGGACGAGAATGGTCCTTCTCTGTGCTAGCCCATCCACTAGGACCTCCATGCCCCTGTCGACAAACCGCGGTGTAATTGCCTCTTATCTGCTATGCTTGGGGTACACTGTGCAGGGCAGCTCTGAACTGAGAAAGGTCAGCCGTGTGCCCCTTGGCCTTTTAAAGATGGCATCAATGCCAGGGATCACGGAATATCCATGGGCATCCAGACGATGGTGGGTACCTCCAGCCTTGATGGTTGGTAGAATCGGGCTGGTACTGAATGAGAGGGACACCATGGGGTGGGATGGGTAATTAATGAAGTGAGTTCGATAAGATAGAACCAGCAAACTAGCTCAGCCTCGTATAGACGATCCCTCTGTCACGCTCAACGAAAATCCCACTGAGACAAATTATTGTTAAATGCAGCCAAATGGATCAAAGTCTGTTCTGACCCAACTCCCATTTACAAAGCTGCAGAACAAATGTTAATCCAAAACTCTCCTGAAATCACACCAATATCCTGTTCCCCCATCATTCCACGAAGCACTGGCTCATGTTGCAGGATACTGTCGAAATGTCAGCATTTTAGCATTCTGGAACCTGTGATCACATCCTTCCATTACATTAGGAGAAAGTGAGGACTGCAGATGCTGGAGTACCAGAGTTGAAAAATGTGGTGCTGGAAAAACACAGCAGTTCAGGCAGCATTCGAGGAGCAGGAGAATCGAAGTTTCCGGCATAAGCCCTTCTTCAGGAATGAGGCTGGTCTGTCAAGCGGGCTAATCTAAAGGGTAGCAGGGAGGGAATTTTGGGGAGTGGCGCTGGGAATACGGTAGGTGGAAGGAGCTGAGGGTAAGGTTCATAGGCCAGAGAGTGGATGGGGGCGGAGAGGTCGGGAAGAAGAGTGCCGGTCAAGAAGGCGGTGCTGAATCCGAGCGTTGGGACTGAGATAAGGTGGGGGAGGGGAAATTAGGAAGCTGGAGAAAACTGCATTCATCCCTTGTGGTTGGAGGGTTCCTAGGCGGAAGTAGAAGCGCTCTTCCTCCAGGCGTCATGTGGCCAGGATCTGGCGATGGAGGAGACCAAGAATCTGCATGTCCTTGACAGAGTGGGAGGGGGAGTTAAAGTATTCAGCCACGGGGCGGTTGGGTTGGTTGGTGCGGGTGTCCCAGAGGTGTTCCCTGAAATGTTCTGCAAGTAGGCGGCCTGTCTCCCCAATATAGAGGAGACCACATCTGGTGCAGAGGATACAGTAAAGGATGTGTTTGGAGGTGCAGGTGAATTTGAGACAGATATGGAAGGATGCATTGGGACCTTGGAGGGACGTGAGGGGGGAGGTGTGGGCGCTAGTTTTGCAATTCTTGCGGTTGCAGGGGAAGGTGCCGGAGTGGAGGTTGGGTTGGTGGGGGGTGTGGACCTCCGTAACGCTGATGGGGTGGGGAGGGGAATATATCCCCGGTGGTGGGGTCTGTCTGGATGTGGCGGAAATGACGGAGGCACAAGGGAGATTTGGAGCTATAAATAGATGGGAACTGCACATCCTGTCACTTTTGGCATGGGTTGAAAATTTCCCCCCACTGGACAGGGATCGAACACAATGTTACTGAACAATGCACTGGGGTGGTGGACACAGTTCCATACCCTGGTCACATACATCATCTGTGTTAATAGATCAATGCACTGCTGTGGTCTGAATATCTTTCCACGCTGGATAGATTGGGGATTTTATTGTACAGGACACCAGTCCGGTCTGCATAGTGTTCCCTGATGAATACATATATCATCTGGATTTATAGATCAATGAACTACTGAGGTCTGCACAATATTCCACACTGGACCGATTGCAGGGTTGTGTTCAGCAACACACGAACCTTGTCTGTGTAGTGCTCCATGCCGAATAGATATCTCTTCTGGTTTTATGGTGTCTGGGCTGGTTCTCTGAGGTTGATTGAGAATGTGATATAACTAGTGATTTCAATTGATATGGCAATGGCTTTACTTTTGTTCTCATTCTTGTGATTGGACCCTCTAAATTCTGAATCTCCTGCTAGTCCCATTCTTCAGTCGACCTCGATAGTTCAGTAACTTCTTGTCCCATGAGTAATTGTCCAGTTCTAATGTGAGCCAAACTGTTCTTACTATTTTCGTGGCCTTTGGCATTGCTCACCCTGCAGCATCGGGATTTACCGCGATAAAGGTAAGGTCATACCTCAGACTCAGGCCTCCAGGGGATATAGCCCCAGCCTATTCATACTCTCCGTGTAGCTCAACATCACCCCCTCCTAACACCAGCAACATACTTGGAAAACGTTTCTGCACTCTTTCAAGTTTAACAGTATCCTTCATATAGCAGGGAGAACAGAACTCAAGTAAAAAGTGAGCTGTGCAGATGCTGGAGATCAGAGCTGAAAATGTGTTGCTGATGAAGGGCTCTGGCCCGAAACTTCGAATTTCCAGTTCCTTGGATGCTGCCTAACCTGCTGTGCTTTAACCAGCAACACATTTTCAGAACAGAACTCAAGGCAGCATTACAGAAGTCGCTGAATCCAGTGTGTAGGTGAAAATGACTATTGCAGATACTGAAGATTAATGTCGATAATGTGGTGCTGGAAAAGCACAGCATGTCAGGCAGTATCTGAGCAGCAGGAAAATCGATGTTTCAGACAAAGGCGATCTCGGATGCTGCCTGACCTGCTGTGTTTTTTCCTGTACCACTCTCTGAACCCAGTGTATATCCCAGGTGGCCTCCTTCTTCAAAGACTGCAATTTCCCCTCCCACTTGGTTGATGACCTCGAGTGCATCTTGTCCACTTTCACACCTCCACCCCTCCAAAGGCAACAGGGAAAGAACGCCTGAGTACAAAGCCGTGGTTATGCAGGGAGTACATCTTCCACATCACCAAACTTACAAATACAATGCATTATCCTTCCCCATCTGTGCCACCTACAAACAGACTCCACTACCAAAAATGTATTTCCCTCTCCACCCCAGTCTGTGCTCCATAAAGCACATTCCCAGCGCGACTCCCTTGTCAGGTCCATGCCACCCATCACCTAACGCTCCACTCCCAGCACCTTCCCCTGCCACTCACCTGCAGGAGTTGTAAAACCTGCACCTTCACCTCCCCACTCACCTCCGTCCAAGAGCCCAGAGGAACCTTCCACATCCACCGGATTTTAACCTGCAATTCCACACATGTCACCTATTGCAGCCGTTGCACCCGATACTGTCTCCTCTACATTGGGGAGACAGGATGCCAAATTGTGGAACACTCCAGATAACTTCTCTGGGACACCCGCACTAACCAATCACACCGTGCCATGGCTGAACACTTTAACTACCCCTCCTACTCCGCCAAGGACCTGGGCTTCCTCGACCGCCACTCCTTAACCACCCTACTCCTGGAGGAAGAAAGCTTCATCTTCCAACTTGGGACCCTTCAACCACACGGGATCAATGTGGTTTTCACCAGTTTTCGCATTTCCCATCCCCGCACCTTATCCCAAATCTAACTTTCCAACTCAGCACGGCCCTTTTGATGTGTCCTACCTGTCCATCTTCCTTTCCACCTATCCGTTCCACCCTCCTCTCCGACATATCAATCCAACCCTAACCTCACCAACCTATCACATTCTCAGCTACCTTCCCGAACCCCATCACCCTCTTATTTATCTCTCAGCCACCTTGGGCTACAAGGCTCCTTCCTAATGAAAGGTTTACGTGCGAAATGTTGATTCTCCTGCTCCTCGGATGCTGCCTGACCGGTTGTCTTTTCCAGCACCACATTCCCGACTCTGATCTCCAGCATCTGCAATCCTCACTTTCTTCCTTGAGTTAGTCTATCCAGAAATTTACCCACCAGACATCTTACGCAGTTAGTCTGATATTGTATCCCTGTCTCCTTTTATAAATATTATGAGAAATGTACGATACTGCAGTTCTCTTACAATACCCATCCATTCAAGGAAGAATATTAGAAAATTGGAAGATTTATAGTCCATCCATCAGTAACCCTCATCCATTTCATCCAGTCTGAGTAAATATTCCCTTTTGTTGTGATATGAAATGTGATGCAATGAAGTGGTTAACTGAACCTGTTTGTTCAGTGACTGTGATTAATGTCAGTCTCCATGGATTGTAATTATCCAGTGGAGTGCTTCCATCTTCTAATCATAAATGGACTCCGTTCAATGTGTTATCACACAGTATGAGTGGGAGCATCACCAGCAGCACGAACAGGGATCAGTGGCTCTGGAGACAGGACGAGGAGAGATCAGAATCTGAGAACATTATACTGGAATGTACCAACAATGGATCAGAATCTGAGAATATTAGACTGGAATGTTCCAGCAATGAAGAAGAGTTTATCCTATTTGGTTTGGTATCTTCTGACCAATTCTGCTCAGATGTCATTATCATCGCGGATCTATTTTGCACTTCTCATCATTAAATATTTTTATTATCCTTTCCTGGCTATCGTTGGTGTCCCTGGTAAGTCTCACTGTTCAGATATTTGTTTTCTATAAACCAGTTACGACTGCATTTCTGTTCCTTCATATAGTCTACATCGCTTGCCACCAATAGTGTTCCTGTTGATACTTTGAATCCAGTTCAATTCCTGTGTCCCTCCTTGCATCTGGCTGTGTTACTCATGGGTTTCTATGTTGACCTATTCTGTTGCAGATGTGAACCATTGTCTCTCTGTCCTTCTTATTTAAATATTGGGAGCTTGGATGTCATTGTGGTCTATTATGTTTACAAATTCCACTTCCTACCTGGGCTTCTATCTCATCACTGGCCAGTATACTTTATTTTCATTCATTTCTTGGACTTGGGCATCGCTGGCTGGCCAACATCGATAGTCCTTGCCTACTTGCACTTTAGAAGGTGGTGGTAAGCTGCCTCCTTGAATTGCTGTAGTCCACTTCCATTCATTGACTCATAATGCCAGTCGGGAGGGAATTCCAGGATTTTGACCTAACGACTGTGAAAGAACAGCATGGGAACTTGCAGGTGGTGTTTGAAACAGATGAATCACAATGTTGGTGATCCTTTTGGCCATGGGCTCATTCCTGACACCATGCCCTGGCCAATATTAACTTTAACTACTCACTGCCCCAGAATATACTTCAGTGGTTTGATTCATCTGCTGTTTGAACCTTGAACTGTGAAATACAGACTTAATGATGACAACAATCTGCTGCTGACACTTTCAGGTTGAAATCTGCAGAAACAAATCTGATTCGAACTCATCCAAAAATCTCATCCTTCTGACATTCCTGTGCACGCTGATCTATATCGCTATCGTGTCTGCAAATGCCTCTATTTTAATATTCTCAAACACTTTAACACATCTGTTCATGAAACTTCCCTCAGTCTGTCTGTGTCGATTATTCAAATCCCTGACAGTGGTTCACATTGAACCTGGTTTCCTTCACGTATATTTTCTCTCACGCAATGATTTTTGCATTCAACCACGCCAAATGCAACACACACACACACACACACACACACACACACACACACACACACACACACACACACACACACACACACACACACACACACACACACACACACACACACACACACACCTTCCCTTATATTGGTCCAATAGAGATAGAAATCCTCCGCTTATCGACAGTAATCTGATGTGTGTATCGTTCCTATATGATAGCAAAGTTTTGCAATACTCCCCATGCTGGGCAGATAGTGCAGATTACTGATCAACGCACTAGCATAGTCTGCACAGCTCTCGATGTTAGTTTGTCATCTTGTCCTAGCTTATGTTGTTTGAAGTGTTTTGTGAAGCAGATTCAGAATTTCCTTGAACAAACCATTTCAGCTCATCTGAAAATATCTTTATTCAATGTTCTCAATCTTGTAATTTTTCTCTCGAAAGATTCATTCCTTCAGTTAGTCCCACTGCCCTGACTTTTTGTCCATATTTCCACAACATGCTCGCAGGTACTTAACTATCTGTTTTTGTTTTTAATCTGAATCTCTCTGATCCTCTGTACCTTTCGTTGGCTTTGGTTTCTGCCTTCCTAGTGTATCACTGCTGGCATTGTGAAGTTCAGAAACAACGAAATGCCGTGTATCAGGCTGTTGTTCCCTTCCCGGTGAACCCATGTGGTACTCCATGGTCTGTGGGATGTATGTCAGGCTGTTGTTTATTTGCATCCCTATCGGAGAAGGTATCTGAAGAGTATAAGAAGGTGAAGAAAGCCATCTGAATTGCATATGAGCTTGTGCCAGAAGCCTACAACAGTGTTTCAGGAATCTAATAAATGTCCCTGGTAAAACGTGCATTGAGTTTGAAAGAATCCAACAACGTAACTTTGAAAGGTGGGCAATGATATTGAAAACAGACCAAACCTATGACACTCTTAGAGAAAGTCTCATTTCGAAGGAATTCAAAAATTCACTTCATGCAATAGTGAAAACTCGTGTAACAGAGCAGAGAGTTACAATGGCAAGATTACAAGCTGAAATCGGTGATGATTTTGAGTTTATCCAAAAATCAATGTTTGGATTTCATGAGGGATTGAGAAGAGTATGTGAGATCTTCTTAAAATATATACCTGTGAGTGTAAGGTTTACTGGCATAGGCCACGGGTAGCAGGTAAAGAGGTTATAGCATTAAGAGGTACAGAAACGTGTAATTCGTTTATGCTGAGACATGAGGAGACATGTCATTGAGAAGGACTATTGGAGAGATGAGAAGTGCTCCATTATGTAACGTGAGGTTGGAGTGTCCGGTGAATCCATCAACAGAAATATTTCACAATTGGGAAAGAAACATTGAGCTTGGTGTTGGTGTTACAACATTTCAGAATTTAAATTGCGAATAACGTTTAGGGCGTAGGTTTGCTCGCTGAGCTGTAGGTTCGATATCCAGACGTTTCATTATCTGGTTAGGTCGCATCATCAATGGCGACCTCCAAGTGATGCGAAGCTGTTGTCTCCTGCTTTGTATTTATATCTTTCTCCTGGATGAGGTTCCTGGGTTTGTGGTGATATCATTTCTTGTCCGTTTTCTGAGGGGTTGATAGATGGCATCTAGATCAATGTGTTTGTTTATGGCGTTGTGGTTGGAGTTCCAGAGACATGCCAGAGAACTAAGCTACAAACCTACACACACCTTGCCACTAATGTGTCTGAGACAAATCTATATACTGATCATAACGCCGAAACGTTTTGGAGAAATTTAGGGAGAAAACTTCTAGTCTGTTCAATTTGAAAGTTATACAGGTGACTGGACGAGAAGCTGTACTTGCTGACAAGTTGTCGAGACTTGGGTGTAGAAAAACAGAGGCGTTCTATGGCAGGAGTAAACTGGCTGAAATAGAATGGAGTTGTGAATATTTGCATGCTTACTGTCAATGTAATATATAAGTATTATACTCTACTAAAACAGTAAGAATAATGGGTTTAAAATGAAACCACCTTTGTGTATTGATGGTTCATTTTGTCAAAGGAGGTTTGTGTGAGGATACTGCCATTTTGAAAATGATATATTCTCTTTTTTTTTTTGACGAAACCTATGAAAGGCTGAGATGCTGACCTGCCGCCTGAAAATGGCTGAAGTAAATAACTGAGGAGACCTTTAGGTTTTCTTAAACCGTGTTCACAATGGAAGGGCAGCAGCCAGCTCTCCCAGACCAGGTCTTCTCGTTTTGTATTTAGCTGCAGCATTCAGAAGCTGCTTGGTGTCCCAGAAGGGTAGGAAGTTTCAATTCATAATCCACAACAGCTATTCTCTTTGAAAACTCTCTGGAAGTTGCTTACACCTGGATTGGGGTATTGTGCATAAGATTTTGTGTTTGCAATTACATTTTTGCCAAGTGGTACGTTTATGGGATGATCCTGTGTTGGCATAGTTTATTAGTAGAATGCAGTGTATCTATTGTTTGTTCCAATAGAGAAGCTATCCCAACTTGTTCTTCTCTTTGGTTGTGTTTTGATTAGAGCGTTTGAATGGACTGCATTTTGTTTAACGTTGAATGGGTTGACCAGTCGCAACACATCTGGAACACACAGTTCACATCTACGTTTAAAATAAGGAAACGTTGGGGTCGAGGCTGTCTTCTTAAAATATTTTGTGGTGGTCTGGCTCGTTCCATAACACTTGTAGCTGAGGGGCTTCTGATTATCTCCTGTTATTGAAAAGTTAGTGGAAGTGGCGGGGATGGTTTGCTGGAGGTTGTGCTGTGAGTTGCATCAGACATTCAGGGAGACCTGATAATTTGGTGACCCAACTCTGGATGAAGCATGGGGACTGTAGTTACAGCATCTGGGTCTGTAACATGAACAACAAATGGAGCAGAGGCCGCAGAGAGGGGAAGCTCTGAAACCACGGAGTGAGTGTGGGTGGGGTAAGGGATCTGCTGTATCTGCTAGGGGTTCTCCAGGAACAGCTCCCCAAGCTAAACTTAACCCAGGAGCAGAGTGTGAGGGGATCCTGATTGAACAAGGGAACAAGGAGCTGGTCACAGAGCAGCGTCACTTCTTTCAACACGACCTGCAACTCCACACCAGGAGGAGGACGGTGCTGCCAGTAACTATTAGAGTGATAGTTTCATTCAGCTTCTATCTTCTGGAACTTTCCGAGCAGGAGTGGGTGACATATCCATCATCTCCCAATATCTCAGCATCAATGTCACCATTCAGTAACGAAGGATGTATATGCTGGATGAGGTGAATATTTTCTCCCTCAGCAAGGAGATGCCAGGTGTATCCATGATTTCCCAGTATAGCAGGATTCCCGATAACGTACATGGCTCTGTGGGGTCCCAATATCGGTAGCGAGAGCTAAAGGAACTGAAGGACCTCTCACCTCATTAATGTTACAGTGTGCCCATGAACAGGACATCATGTTGAAGAATACTCACTGCCCTGGCAGCAGCTGCAGCCTCTTCATTCAGAAGCAGTCAGCCATCCCCATCGCCTTTGGGTCTCCATTCGGAAAGAAAGATTAGCCTCTCGGCTAAAGGCGATCCCGAGACACACGGCTCAAAACATCTTCCCCCTCACTATTCCCCATCGCCAACTAACCACATCAAAATATCCCGTGCGTACTGAGAGTAATGGAGCAATGGAAAATCAAGGTGCAGACCATGAGGGAGACTGCGCAACACTTCCCATGTCTAAACGGGTCAGAGTGAACCCTCTAGTACACACTGCATCACTATGTCATGTAATATCTCTGCATTTCAGTAACATACTGCCTTCCATTCTTCCTGAAAAAGCTGGCAGGTTATACATTCCGTTATATTCCACTTGGCAAAGTATTGTTCATTGACTTTATCTTTCATATCAATTTGCAGACTCTCCACTTTCTGTTGATAACTTAGTGTCTTTCTTATCTTATCAAACCTAGTAGCAACACATTTGTTCTATCGTCTTGATCATTGATATTTATTGTAAACAGTTGAGGACCCTGTACTGGTCACTATGTGTCATCACTGATTACGTTCTATCGAACTGATTAAGACTGATTTATCTGTAGTGCCTGCTTCCTGACTGATACCTAGTCCTCCTCCACTCCTGAGTAACAGCGTCGAAGGGCTGAATAAGAACGAGGAGCATCAGTCGGCAATCCAGACACGTGAGTCTGTTCTGCCATTGAATACAATCATGGTTGACATCATCGCGGTCTCAGTACCACATTCCTGCCCGCGCTCCATACCCCTTCATTTATTCAATGTCCCAAATCCCCTGCAATCTGGTGCAGTGCGTTACACAGATTCAAAACCCTTTGAGAGATGTAAGTTCTTCTCACCCCTGTTTTAAATCTGCTCTGCCTAATCCTAAATCTATGATCTCTTGTTCTAGATTGCCACGCATGAGGAACTATTCCCACCACACCGACATTGTCAATCATCTTTAACGTCCTCCAGACCTCAATGAGGTCTCCGCTTATTCTTCTAAATTCCAGAGAGTATAGGTCTGAACTGCTCAAACTCTCTTTAAAAGAAAAAATCCTCTCTGGAATCAATCTAATTAATTGATCAGTAACTTCATTGTAACTACATAACTTCTGCAGTCAGGACAACAAACCTGAACACAGTACGTCAGTTACAGTCTCCATAATACCTTGCAAAATTGCAGTAATTTTTCCCTCCCTTTATTCTTTTTCAAGTAAATGCAGAAATTGCACTTGCCTTGCTTATTCCCTGCTCTACCTGTATGTGTATTTTCTGTGGTATGCACATGGACACCCAGATGTCTCTGCACATAAACACGCTGAAGTTGCTCTCCATTTCCGTAACATGTTCAATCCCTCTGACCAAAATGTTTAATCCCATATTATCCACGATAAATTTTCGTTGCCAGAGGTGGCACATTCATATAACCTGTTCATGTCCATTTGTAAATGTTCAACATCTTCATAACACCAACCTGCTTTTCCACTTGTTTTAGTGTCAGCTGAAAATGTGGCTGTAGTGTTTTCTCTCCTCTCATCCAGGTCATACAATGGATGGTAAATTTTCAGGTCATGTGGTCATGGAACCCCAAAAGTTGTCAACCATTAACGGAACAACTATTCCATCTCTTGCATTTTGTTGGCTCACCAACCTTCTATCCAAGGAAATAACTTCCTCCCAAACCCATGTCCTCTTATTTTACAGCTTTATATTTTGTGCAGCGTTTAATCAATGCCTTTTCAAAGTCCAGGTACTTTACTTATCCAGGATCCCTATTGTCTACTTTGCTTGTCACATCTTTAAAGAACTCGAACGAACAAATCCTTAAAAAATCATGCTGATTCTGATATATTCTGGCTCGACTTCGCAAATCCCCTGTTGTTAATTAATTTATAATGGATTCTCACAATTTCCCTTAATTCTCAACAGTTTGCTCACAGCCTTTTATTGGGAAATGAAGATGATTATCCGAATTTCTAACTTTTCTGTACACTCTAGGCTCTCTTAAACGTGTACTTCTGTAACAGGTACAAAGCTTTAAAAGATCTGCTCCAATCGGTGCGTAAGAGGCATGAGTGTCTGAATGGATTCACTCAGTTCCTGGTTTACACACTCCATGGGCTGAATATCCCCATGATGTTCCTACATTATAGTGTCGATGGCCAGAATGTCCTGATTTACAGATTGAAGAGCTGCTTCTCCTCCTGATAATGCGTCAGAAGCCTGAGGGTATGTGTAATCTTATTCTTGCTGTATAACATTTTGAGGGGCTGAACAGATTTCTCATATTCCTTCATAACAGGCTCGAGATACTGAACAATCAACTCCTCCATCCCTGAAATAGGATCGGTGGAGTGTTTTGTCTCCCCCTGTTCCCATGCAACATATACATGGGTTAATTGCCTCTTTCTTTCCATAATAAGTCTCAAATAATTTTATCTCCTTGTTTAATTCTCGTGCTGAATGGCCTTCTGTTATTCTAGTGTGCCAATCTCTTCCACTTCCTGTGTTAGACATTTGAGGAGGCTGAATGGACTGATCCTGTTGATGTATAACAGGATACCGGTGCCTCATGGCCTACTCTGTGTTATAGACTCAAGGAGCTGATTGGCCTCCTCCTGTAACTGTATAGCAGGCTCAAGGGGCTGAATAACCTCGTCCTGTTCTGGTGTGACAGGGTCCAAGGCCTGAATGTCCTTCTGCTATTATTGTGTAACAGGCTGGAGAAGTGGATTTGGCTGTGTAATTGACTTTTGTCGCTGACTCTTTCCCGGTGTTCGATGTGAAAATAAGATTATCTTTTGTAAACTATCATGCGTATTGGATCGAACCTGATCATCCTTTCATTCTAAGATAACACCTTCATTGCAGGAATCAGTTGAGGGAACCATCTCTGAGCTGCTTCCAGTTTAACAATAGCCTTTCTTCATTGAGGCTACTAAATCTGTGCATACTACTCCAGATGTGATCTGATTAAGATCCTGTAGAGCATCAGCAACACTTTCTCTGCCTGCTGTAAATTTCCCACACAGGTGAGAGAGTCTCAGCTGTCTGGGGGAATGCATAGCTTTGTTGAAAGATCATTGTCCTTCTCTACTGAACGTTCACAACGAGAGATCTTGTGAAAACCTCATAGTAATACTTGAGAAGAATCAATAACGTGACTAAATTAACTCAACGTCCAAATAGGCTTCACCAAATATCTTACCTGAATTTACCATGAATCTCCTCAGAAGCCACATCACTCAGATTCTACATGATCTGGTAAGGTGAAACTTAGAAACAGCAAGGAGAAGCAAAGATTGATAGGAGTTATATATCAATGTGGAAGTTGTTATACAAATGTTGGGTATGTTACAAAACAGGAAATTAAATACTCAGCTTTGTGTGTACCACAGTAATAATGAACAGTTTCAAGCTACCTCTAAACTGTGTTAACCCACGTGCATGATAATGCTGGGAAAATGGATTTCATTAGCGTATTTGAGATGGTTTCCTTCAACAGTACGTTGAGCATTGAGGTGCAGGTAAGGCAGTTTTGAAATTGATGTTATGTGATCAGAAGAGCTAATTGAAAACCCTGCTGAAAAGGGTTTTTTGGGAAATAATAGTAATATATTGAGTTTTATCTGACGTCTGTATATAAACAGCCTTTTTTTGAAATTGTGGTTATAATCCCGAGTCGTGCAAGTCACGAAAGTAAGCTTCACACATTAGCTTCAGTGAATTGGAGAAGTACATGAAAAAGATTTACTGGAAGACAGGAATGATTGTTGTTTAAATAAACACCTTAAAATGTAAAATATACACATGTCCACCACAGTTCAAACAGCAAAGTGGTAAGGTGACTTAACAGTAGTTAACAAAAGAAGTTAAAGATTGCATTAGATCAAAGGAAGTAGCTCAGGAAATTGCTAGATATTTTGGTAAGCCGTAGAATCAGAGACATTTGAGGACCAATGAACTTATAAAGAATTTTTTTTAGAAGTACAAAGGAACAAGAAACACAAGGATGACCAAACGCTTTTCTCGATACTTGATGGGAAAGTGACGGCAAGGACACGTGCAGAATGGTGAATATCCACACAAGATAATTCCTTGCAAGAACTAGAAAATTACAGATAAACTAAACAATTACTTTCATGTCAATCTTATTAAGGGCAAGATTAACTTATGGAGAAATTCAGTTTGTGTCCTCCAATGATTAACAAAATGAAAGGAGATCGCAGTGAAGCTTAGAAAGTTCACACAGAGAGACGGACTGACTTAAGGACATATAGAAGTGCTGCCCCGCAAGGTTAGGGAGAATCCCAAGATGTTCTCCACGTACAGCAATCAGAACAGAGAAAAAAAAAACAGGAAACAACTGGGGCCCATTAGAGACCAAGGGAACATGCTGTGTGTGAAGCTGAAGAACATTGATCGATTGTTACATGACAGCTGTTATGAGTTTTACTTGGGAGAATGAGGATGCAGGGACAGAATTCAAGAAGATGGATTGGGCAACTCTTGAACAAATTGATATAAGATGCGAGCAGGGATTGGAGGCTTTGGCTGGTTGAAAATTGCCAGGTCTGAATGAGTTGTATCACAGGCTGCTGTTGGAGACAAAGGACAAAAGGCCCTGACTCAAATGTTTAAATCGAATCTGGACACAGAGAATTTGGAGATGCCAGATAACTGGAGAAAAACGAATGTAGTCCCGCTTGATGGGAAGGTTGGTGGAAGTAGACCGTGGAATTGTAGTCCAGTGACTAGTAGATCAGAATTAGGAGAAGTTTTGAGGAAATAGGAAAGTCTAAAATTGACCTCCATTTAGAGAGGCAAGGTTTGATCAGGAATAGTCAGCATGACGTCATCAGGAGGAAGTCCTACCAAATGAAAATTATTGTATATTTTCGACTATGTTGTTTATATAGTTTTTCAACAAAGCCTTTGACAAAGCCTCATACGGGAAACTGATTTTTAAAAAGTCATGATATCAAGAGTAACTTGGTGAGTTACATCAAACATTGTCTTAGTGGCAGGAGACAGAGGGTGGTGGCGGAAGGTTGTTTGTGTGTCTGGAGACGAGTGTCTACTGGTGCAGTGTATCTTATTATTTGTGGCATTCATTAATGATCTCGATAGATATGAATGTGTAGGGGGAGGGGGAGTGTGATAATTAAGTTTGTGTTTGTCACGAAGATTGGGATGTTTGGCACTGAGGAGGAAGGCATTATGTTACAGGAAGATACAGATGAAATGGTCAGATGGTCAGATGCAATGTATCCCTGACATACTTGTAGTGATGTACTTTGGAAGAAGGAACCAAAAATCGGTATATGCAATAAATAGAGGCACACTGGGAAGCTGAGAGGGTGTTTCTCCACAGATCCTTGAATGTGACTGCTCAGGTTAATAGGTTAGGGAAAAAGTGAGGACTGCAGATGTTTGAGATCAGAATCAAGAAGTGTAGTTCAGGAAAAACACAGTCGGTCAGGCAGCGTCTAAGGACCTTTGCTGAAATCCCAAGCCCAGTGTAAAAAACCAAATATTATGGGATTGTGGCAAATATTTGGACAAGGTTTCAGAATTGGACAGCTGGCAGGAAAGAGTGAGCAGAAGTTTTTGATTTTGATGTAATGACCAGGTGTATTTTACAGGAGAAATACAATAAAATACAGTGAAAAGCTTTCATTTGTTGCCACAAAGTGGTGTCATTTTGAATAATTGAAGACAATGGAATAAACAGAGGATATAGCCTGAAGAGAGTTTATGGGTTGTGAGACAGCTCCTCACCATCGACTACCCCTGCAGCCCAATCCCTGCATGACAGCTTCATTCCCATCTTCATCAGAACCCAGCAACATCTAAGTTGTTAATCCTCAGGCACCATCTTTGCCACTGAGCAGATACTCCTTCATCACCGGCTCATTATCCTTTGTGCCAGACCGTTCCAATGTCAGAGATATGCCTCTTATTGCAGGGCCCACATCATCGATATTACCATAATAGCCTTCCACTATCCGCTTCATCACCACCAGTGCAGGACCCAACCAACAACAAGTCTCCAATCCTCAGGCATTGCCTTTTGCTGCTGGGCCCTATCTCACTCAGGTTGCCTCTTCTGATGTAGCAGCTGCCAATTCCAGGCCATGTGCTTGTTTCAGAAAAGTAAGTAAGGACTCACTCTCCTCCGCACTGGGCTCAGCTTGAGGTCCAAACCCTGAGTCCAGCTTGAAGTCAGTAAATTACAGAAAGAAAAGTGGAGGAGAAAATAAGAAAAGGAAAGCAGGTCAGAATGTACAAGCTCCAGCAAAGCAGCTCTTGGACCGGAAACATCGGAATAAAATGATCCTTCTATTGGAGATGACGGTTCGTGGAGCATCTCAGGAATATACGTGGGTCCCAGCTATTCGCAAGCATCTCAAACAGTTGGTTGACGGAATCAATTGCAATATACCTCAGTCTGCTGAAGGAGAAACGTATTGAGGCGATTCTCGTCCATAGTGAGAACATGGAAGGCTCACTGTGTTGAATTACCTACTCCTTTCCCAATATTTCTATGCAGTCTGTGGGAAAGCTCAGTCAGTGTTATCACAAGCTCTCAGATGTTAGGAAGGAGGACTCTGTAGGGTTGACAGGCCTGGGTTTCCCTTTTCCGAGGCAGAAGCTGGTGCCGAGTGTTCTGTCCCGTTTTATCCTTTAAAACCAGGAGCGGTTTGATGCAATTGAGTGCCTTGCTTTGCTGTTCCAGAGACCATTGAAGACTTCATCACATGCCTGTGTGTCTGGAGTCACTTTTAGGCAAGACCAGGAAAGCACGGGAGATTCACTTCTTGAAAGTACATTGGGGAAGCAAATTGGTGTTTAAAATTGACATTGGGTTCAAGGTCATTATTACTGACACAAGATTTTAGATATCGATATTTTATTAATTGTTATTAACGTCCACCAGCTGTCAGAGCATTAGCCTGGTCTGGATTAGTAATCCAGTGTCATTTCCATCTCCACATAGGGACCTATCCCAAACCACACTGAGCAGGTTATTTCTGTGCTGCTTGAAAACTTTGTCAAAAAGAACCCCCAACAATTTGACTGTCATGATGGAATTGAGGGGTGCTGGTTGTCATACTGTAATTATTCTTTTCTTAAGGGACGTGTCATAGTTGAGTAATTTTGTACATTGCTAGATAGATGTCAGAGTTGAAACTGGAATGAAACAGCTTCCCCAGGGACACGGTTTGTTGTACATTGCCTTTGTCATATCTACTGTGTTCAGGTGTTTCCTCATGTCACATAGAGCGAATCAGATTGTTTGAAAACTACCATCTGTAATTCTGTGGGCATCCTGAAGAGGTGAGTTCAATCAGTGACTCAACACTTCTGGCTGAATATGGCGCAGATAACTACATGCTTGCCTTTGCACTGATGTACAGAGCTGTTCCATTATTAAGGAGGGGGACATGTGTTGGGCCCTGTCCTGCAGGGAGATGTTTAATCCATTTATGATAGGATGTGGCAGGGCTATAGAGCTTCGAACTGGTTTGTTAGAATTGCAATCATTCCGCCCTCCCTATCAGATGGCAGTTCTGCTGTTTGGAATGTAAACAGTCAAGTGTAGTAGCTTTATGTTTTCCATCAGTTTTAGGTACGCATAGTTCTGTCCTGGCATGTTCACCACACTCGTTACTGAAGCATAGATCCGCTTATTGATACTGGTAGACCGAGGGATTATCCCGTACAAAAAGTTACAGATTATGGTTGAATATAATTTTTCTTGTGCTGATGTTGTGGTCTACAGCATCACACGCAATTTGTGCTGAAATATCTCCAATACAGTCCTGCTGCCTCTCCCCCAGTTCACACCAAGTCCCACTCACCCATCAACCCTGTACTCAGTGACCTACTCTGGTTTCTGATGTGGTACATTTCTAATTTTATACTCTCATTCTACTGTGGGTCTCTCCATGGTGTCACACTTACAATTTGTCTCATTGCCCAAAACCCTTTAACATAATCTTCTGAATTCTTTCCTTTCCAGTATGTGCTACTTTTTGTGTTTAGAGTGAATGCATGTCCCTCTGTTTCTCTCCCTCACTAACAGTAAGAGCTCTGTAGTGTCAGTGATGCCAGCTTTACGTCATTTCGGAGACACAGAAATTGTGCATCTTGTGTTAACTTTCACTTCCCGGTATATGGCGCTCCAAATTGAACAGAGCATTTGAGTCACGTTGATATATGTCTTTGAAACGTGGTGAAAAGCAGAAATTGCTATGTAAATAAAGCAGGTCTGGCAGCATCACTGGAGTGAAAGCATCCTTAATCATTTGGGTGCAGTGAGCATTCTTCAAGGCTCGCAGTTTCTTTTTTATTTGTTCGCGTTTAAGCTTTCCAGTATCCAGAGTTATTTGTTTTATTGAAAATGTGTTTTGTTCATTTTTGGAGAAACAAAGCAGACCTGGCAGCATCTGCGGAGAGAGAGAAACACATTTAGCGTTTCACGTCCAGTGTGACTCCTCTTCAGAACAGAAAAGATTAGAAAATGTGCTTTTAAATCCCTTGGCTGAGGTAGAGGAGGGGTGATGGGAAACAAGATGGTGTGGAGGAGCAATGCCACTGATAAATTGACTTTTATTTCTGGTAAAAGAGAATGAAATGTAAAATGAGCATTAATTAGATTATGAAGGTGGGAAATGGGTTCCTTAATTAAGTGCAAGACAAACTATTCACAAACAGGGCAAGTTCATTGGGAGACCAGGAGAAAGAACGTGTGAAGAATGGAGAACAGCCATAATGCAGTCAGGCTGTGGAAGTATGGAATTGAATAAAAAACTCCTCCAGGATAGAACGTAACAAGGTCTAAAGTGAAGTTTACTCGAAGTTGGGTTATGCTTCATTGGAGCATTACAGCAGGCCAGGACTGAAATGTTAGCATGAGAGCAAGTCATTGAAATGGGAAGCAATGAGAAGGTTAGGGTTATTCCCACAGACAGAGTGGGAGTGTTCCTCAAAACAGTTTCTGTTTGGTCTCCCCAGTGTAAAGGAGACTGCATTGTGAGCAGCAATGACAGGAGACTAGATTGAAAGAGTGCAAATGAAATGCTGTTCCATCTGGAAGGTGTGTATTTGGGTTGTTAATAAATAACGAATATGTCCACGATCTTTTCAAATGTCCAGTTTTATTTCTTCTTATATGTGGACCACCTAGTTCCACAGCCTAGACAGAGTCAGTACTCTTGCTGCGGGACACCAGAGTTAATAAACTTGGAGCTGGATAAACCCAGCAGACCAGACAGAATCAGAGGAGCAACAAAGACAATATTTTGATCTTGGATCTTTCGTCAGGACTGGTGAGGGAGAGGGGGGCCAAGAAATGGAGTGTTGGAAGGGCGGCGGGTAAGTATGGTGGTTGCAGGTACATTCAGGCATGAGGTTACTGTGATTGGTCAGTGGGAAGAGTGGAGCATATACAGATGGGTCTGATCAGGCAAAAGGGACATGGAATAAGGCCGTGTGTGGAGGGTTTTTAAAGCAGCTTCAGTCAATATTGAGGCCATTGTGCTATCAGCTTCAAAGGTAAACTCTCAGGTGGTGTTCCTCTGACGTGGACAGGCTAAGGATGGTCATGTCGCCGGGCGAGTGGGAGTGGGAGTTATAATGAATGGTAACTGGCAAGTCATGTTATTGTTTCGTGCATAGTCCTCATGCTTCACACAGAGCCTGATCTTGGCCCATCGAGTTCATCTCCAACTCCCAATGTAGTCTCCTCTATGTTGTGGAAACCAAAGGGAGACTCAGGGACATATTCATGGAGCATCTGCTCTATGCACAATTTAACAAACTCAGCATTCTAGTTGCGATCCATTTCTATCACTCCACTCACCGTGCTAATCCGGCAACAGGTCGATTTTTGACCTCCTCCACTTTCAGTGTGAGGCCAAACCGAAACTGGGGAACACAACTTGATATTTCAGCTGTAGACTGTACAGCTCAATGGTCTCAATATTGACTTCACTGGCTTCAAAATTTCTCTACCCACAGTCTTACTCTATGTCCCCCATCCCTGAACTGACCACAGCTGTACATCTTCTCATTTGCATATCTGTTGCACCCTTCCCACTGACCAATCACAATAATTCCCTGTCTGCATCCCCCATCACCAAACCACCTACCCTTCCACCAGCCCCACGCCCTTTCCTCTACTTACTTCCCGGCTCTCCTTCCCCCACCCCAATCCTGATGAAGTATTTTAGCCTGAAACTTGACTTTCCTGTTCGTGGAAGCTGTCTCACTTGCTGTGCTTTTTCATATTCATATGTATTGGTTACATAGTTACATGTTGAGACCTTATCAGTAACATATTTTGTTGTGAGATTTATACATTCCTTTTTGTCTGTTTACTGACAAGCTTATCTCAACATTCTCACTGCAGGATCGAGGAAACAGTCTTTTTGTCACTAATGCTCCTGTTTGCTTCGAACTGATTTCCTTTGTTTTAACCGTACTTTCATCTCTGCTGTTCGCACTGGCATTGTAAATGTAACTCCTGTTATGCTGTGGGTTAATTACACCATTTCCAATATACTTCACAACTTCCTTGTTCTTATACTCCACACAACTATTCATAACCCCAAAGATCCAATAAGTCCTTCTATAATATCCTGTCTTTGTCTCTCTCTCTCCTTAAACAGGGAGGTTACATTTACCAGTCCTCCCTCACTCCAAAGTTTCCTGAAAGATCACCAGCAATGCCTCCACAATCAGCTTCGATATCTCTTTAGAACTACGAGCTGTTGTCCAACTGGTCTCGCTGATTGATCCAACTTCACCTTCCCCAGCACCTCCTCTTTACTGAGATCAGTATACTCAACCCTACTCTCTGACTGTCTTGAAGTTCTGGCATTTTTCTGGTGTCTTCCACCGTGAGGACTTGTGTAAAGTATCTATTCAATTCCGCTGCCATTCAATTGCTTTCCATAACTACTCAAGCCTCATTTGCCAACAGTCCTTTGTTTCTTTTTAATCCCTGTCTTCCTTGTTATATATCTAAAAATCACTTTCCATATTCTTTTACACGATTAAGAAGCGTAACATCATATTTCACCCTCTCCTCCCATTTGCTGTTATTAGCTATCCGTGCTGGAATTTGTAGGCTTCGTAATCCTTTGGATTCCCAATACCTTTCACCACATTGTGTGCATTTTCTTTTGTTTTTATGCCTTCACTGAGTTCGTTACGGCTGCCTTGTCTTTTGCCAAATATTGTTCTGCCTACTTGGGATGAATTTCTGAAGTGCTGCTGAATTATCTCCAGAAACTCCTGTCATTGCTGCTTCACCATGTCCCGTGCTCAGCTTCCCTTCCAACAAACTCTAGCCAATTGCTCCCTCAGGTCTTGTAGTTAAATTACTCAAATATAAGACATCACATCCAAAAGTGAGCAATAACTGTAAACAGAAGGAGGGAAGTCTGAGGCATGGGACAGAAAGAACGATTGGAGGATTTATCAATTAAATTAAAAGAGAGATCAAGAGAGACAGAGAGAGAGAGAACGAGAGAGAGAATATAGACATGGAGATATAAAAATAGAGAAGTCTACATGACTAATAGATATAGATGTACTTCTGTATTTTGTTTGACAATTCCTGTGTGCTGTGGTCCTTTGTACAGTGTATGTGCAACAGATTAATATGTTGAAATCCTGGGTCTGATGCCAGAACTTTTATGTCCATCAATACGACAGGCAATAGCTGTTAACAGAACGCAGCAGGCCAATGTATATGTTTCCCGGTAGAAAATTGATTAACTGAAATAATTGGAACACCGGAAGCAGGAATTTATAACATACATCCTGATAAGAATTAGAGATTAGGCCTGGGAATGCAATAAAGAGACAGGAGAAAGCGGGTACTTTGAGAGAAGGGGAATATAATATTTCAGCTGAAGACTAAATAACATATTCATGTTTTATAAATTTTGTGCATCACATGCATCATTTTTGTTAACTATGTCTCTCTTGTTCATTCTGAATATGATGCACACATACGAACAGTCTTATCTATCTACACACACACGCACACATACATACAGACATATACACTCACACACAGACACACAAACTCAGACACACACACAAAGACACACATACACACATAGACACACACTCACATGCACACACAGAAACACACACACACTCTCACACACATATAGACACACACAGACAACCACACACAGACGCACTCACTCACACACAGACACACACACACTCACACACACAGACACACACTCACACACAGACACACACACACAGACACACACACATTCACACACACACACAGGCACACACACACACACACACACACACAGGCACTCTATCTGTCTCTCTCACTCACACACTCACACACAGATCAATTATTGTTCGGCCATTCCATTTCAAATTATCCTGTTTTATTTACATTGTCACTTGCCATTCCTTCTTCCTAATATATTCTGTTTCTTTCTCTACATTTGATATTATTCTGTCTGTCAAGAAGACATTGGGGACTGGGGCGATGTCACTGTACTCATCATCAGTCTCCACAGTCACTGTCTTCTACTCCTTTCTGTCTCTTAGCCCATGAAAAATACATACTGTGTCTGACCCTTGAATCCCGATAAACAGGTCATTTATTTTTAGACTCCCTACAGTATGGAAACAGGCCCTTCGGCCCAACGAGTCCACATCGACCCTCGGAAGAGTAACCCACACAGACCCATTCCCCTACCCTCTAATTTAGCATGGCCACTTCACCAAACGTGCATATATTTTGACTGTGGGAGGAAGCCATAGAACCCAAAGGAAACTCACGTAGACACGGGGAGAATGTGCAAACGCCACACAGACAGTTGCCCAACGCTGCTCAGTAAACAAAGCATTTACTCTTGGGATAAGGCTACAACAAATCTAAAAAAGCAAAGGCATACAATCTGTGCAATAAGATGTTTGCACCTTTGTAAACAAATTATTGAATTTTATTGCATAAACGATAATTAACTGATAAAAGGAATGAGAGTATAATCCAGCGAAATATGTAACACAGCGAGAGGAGAACAAGCGATTTCATTAAGACTTGATGATTATGGAGTGACATTTATTATATCCAGAAAAACGATGGTGATTTTGTGAGAAATTGCATTTTCTCCATAATATGTAATTCCCAATAGTTCCCGTACCAGTTTGGAGCCCCCATGTTGGTTGAGAGGGAGCTCCAGGCTCTGAATGAATCCTCACCGTCACAATGTGCAATTGATGTGTGTCTCTGCACTGTTCTTAAATCGATTCACAGCATTAATGCCTTACTCCTGAAACAGTTCGCCATTCCCACCAGCTTCTGACCTCTATAGGAGTACAATAATGTCTTCGCGGAGATAGAAGGCATTTCCTTGAGATTTGGCACAAACCATTCACTTTTCCCTCTCACGTTCTGCAAACCAAGTTAAAGTGACAGGTGTGTACCACGAGCAACGGAACCAGGAGGAACAACATAGAGCAGTCTAACTGTGTAGACTCTGCTTCACTCTTTGTCATGTTGGTGCATCAAAGACATCTTCCTATTTCTGTATACGTGGTTCTATAGGCTGAATTGCCACCTCCTGGTCATCTGGAAGCAGTTCAAGGACCTGACTTGGCGACTGCAGTTCCTGTTTAACATCTCGAAGCGCTGACTACATTCCTGCCATCCTTGTGTAATAGGCAAGAGGGTCTGAATGGGCTATCCCTATTCTTGTCCAATAGTTTCAATGGATCGAATGGCATCCTTGTATTCTGTTGAAACCAGTTTCGGGCAGGAGCTTATGCTCAGAAACGGCGATTCTCCTGCTCCTCGGATGCTGCCTGACCTGCTCTGCTTTTACAGCGCGACACTCTCGAGTCTTTCGTCACTGAATGGTCTCCTCTGTTTCTGTGCACCAGGTTATCAGAGTAAATGAATTCCAAATGCTCCTGTCTTGCATTTTGAGGAACTGAAGGAACACAGGGACGTAGGACTGAGGAGTAGGAGTGTGAATTTAGACACTTCAAGTCTTCTCAACTAGGCAGCAAGATCGTGGCTGATCTGGATGTGTTCTCAGCCCCACATCCATATCTGTAGTTCATCATCCTTTACTGTCCAATGTCTAACTACCATAGTTTTGACTAAATGCAAACACACAGGCACCACAAACTTCTGGAGAAGAGTATTCCCTCTCAAACAACCCTTTGTGAAAATCTCCTCATCCATGTTCAGACTGGGGTTGGACGGACCACTGTTTCATTTTCTAGTCCCATTCCTCCATTGATCATGATAAATTTTAAATGTTACCTGGTTGTTGATATGGCCAATGATAAAGGTCTCAGATTAGGTCAGGTTCTCTGCTGCGGACAAGTCAGTTAGATATCTTACATTTGCAAAAATAATTCACCAAAGCAAAGTCACTCAAAGCTGAGATGGAAAAATACATGGCAAACAGTTTGGACAAATATGTACATTAATATTTATCTTTCAATATATACTGAGATGCTGTCTGTGCATACACACAGACACACACACTATGACATACACAGTGTCACACACACAAGTGCACACAGACACACATATACACATGCCTAAATACAAGCAAGAAAAAAACGGCAAAATATCAGCTTGTAAGAACTTTGTCCAAGCAACAGTTAAACTCAAGACAAAAGTAATATAATTAAATGTTGTTCTGCCTCTGAGGTTGTTCTGTTCACACAAGCAGGATTTATTCCTGGAACAGTCGGACTTGGCTGAATTACCTTTGATTTTAGGCAATAGAGAGATGCCAACGACTCCTCAACAGTAATCCTACATGAATGGTAACGATGACTGAATGGTTTTCACCTCTCATACATTGCAGCGAGAAGGAACAAGGAAAGCGATGGAGCAATAAGCAGTGGCTTCTCCAACATGTTGCATTTTCTCCTTCTCTGAGCAGAAATATGCAATAATGTTGTCTGATCACCAAACTGCACCACGTGAGGACTCCTTGAACATTCTCAGAACTGTATGACTCTGTCCCTGCTCTCTGCTCCAGGTAGGAGTTTTAATGAAGATACGTTTGTATGAGTCCTTATATTTTTGTCCAATAAAATCATGTCTTCACAATATTTGTTTTATTATACTAAGAAAAGAGTATATAACATTAACATATTGTTTTCTTAAATTTGAATCCTCAGTTCTAGACTCCCATACCAGAGAAAATGGCCATAGGCTATGCACCAGATACACTCTCTTCATTATTATATACAGTTCAATACGAACACCTCTCATTCTCAACCCTGAAGTGCTTTCGCCTTATAGAGATTTATACCATTATGAGGAGCAAGGAAATGGTGAAGATCCAAGAACATTTTCCTAGCTTAGGGCAGTCCAAAACTAGAGCACATACATTGAAGGTGAGGGGAGAAAGATTTAAAAGGGACAAAAGTGGTAACTTTTCACAGAGTGTATAGAATGAACTTCCAGAGGAAATGTTGGAGGCTGGGACAAATACAATATTTAAAGCCATTTGAATGAAGCCATTTGAGTGAACACGAAGGTTTTATGGGATATGGGCCAAGTGCTGGCAAATGGAATATTATTAATTTAGGACATCTGGTCAGGATTGACATAGTGCAAAGAAGGGTCTGTTTCCATGCTATATGACAGAATAACGCCTTTTTTCTAGGAGTAAGAACAGTGAAACATCTTTGCAATGCTTCTAAAGCTATTGAGTATATTTATTTTTCAGTTTTTGGAATCATCACTGCCCACAATACATCAGGTGTTGACTCAGAAATCCCCTGTACAGATGCAGTAAAACATCCTGACAGCCTTTTCATGAAGTATCCATTCCATATACCTTCCTAGTTACTTGCTGCATCTGCATACTAACCTTGTGTGATGTATGTACCAGTGTGAACAAATGCCTTTGTACAACTGAGATTTGTGATCTCTCTTCTTTTAATTTGTTTACTGTTGTTTTACCCTTCGGCCACAGCACTAACTTCGGTAGCCCATGTCATCCTGTTTCTGCTGAAGGTTTGCACACTAACCTTCACTGTCTATATCACATTACACACTCTCTACCTCCACTTGACATCTTATCGAATGACTATCTTAGTGGTTGAGTCAACTGAGTTCCACCCAATCAGTTCCCACACGCAAATCATTGAGAGATTCTACATAGCTTTTGATGTTGCACTCATCTATGAGGCACTTCAACAAGTTAAAGATTTCCAACCCGGAAATAAACATTTCTCCCGGCTATCTCTTTTCTGTTAGTTACCCAGAGCTCTCCTGTTCCTGTGTAGCAAACAAGAAAGTAGGTCTGACCTCCTCTCGTGCTGCGTAATGTACTGAAATGTCTGCACAACTTCATCCTAAACCTTTGTAAATCCTTAGAGGGGCAGGAAGGTCTCCTCTTGTCTCATTGAATCGATCCTGAATGGCTGAGTGCGATCTTCCTCACCTCCTGTAACAGCATCGCGGGGTTGAGTGCGTGAACAACACATGAAGCAAGAGCAGCAGATGGCCATTCAGCCCCTCGAGCCTGCTGCACAATTCAGAATGCTCATTGTTGATGCGATTGTAAGGAAGAATCCATTTTCTGTCTGTTCCAAATAAATATTGATTCTCTTGTTCATCAAAGATCTATATAACTCCGCCTTGAATGGTTTCAGTAACCCAGTCTTCACTGCTCCTTGGGCATGAGAAGACCACAGACCACACAATCCCAAAGAGAAAGGAACATCCCAGTCTCAGTCTGAAATAGGAATGCCCTTATTCTCAAAATGAGTTCCCCTCAAACCAATTATCATTCTTTTGACACAAGGACACAATGGTTAGGAACAGACACGACCATTCAGCGCCCCAAATTTCCATTAACACTCGACAATCAAATACTGACCAGATTAACCTCCACTGAAGTTAAAGGAATTCCAGGTACAATATTTTCACAAGAGTTCAAGAAATTAGAACAGCGAACATTGAACAGTATAGCACAGTAAGAGCCCTTCTGCCCTCAATGGTGTGCCGACCTTTTATCCAACTCTAAGATTAAAGTAAACTGCATAGCCTTCATCCTATTATCATCTATGTGCCTATCCAAGAGTTACTTGAATATCCCTAATGTAGCTGAATCTATTACCACTGCTGGCAGTGCATTCCACGCACCTATCACTACCTGTGTAAACAACGTTCATCGAATCACATTAAAATTATGTTATCCTCGTTTTAGCCATTTTCACCCTATGAAAAAGACGCTACTTATGCATTCTATCTGTGCCTCTCATCATCTTGCACACCTCTGTCACGCCACTGTTCATTCTTCTTTACTCCAATGAGAAAAGCTAAAGCTCCCTCAAACCTTCTTCATAAGACAGGTCCTACCGGTCAGGCAACGTTCTGGGAACTCCCGTCTTCACCCTCTCTAAAGCTTCCACATCCTTCCTTTAATTGGGCAAACAGATCTCAACACAATATTCCAAGTGTGGTCTAATCAGGCCTCTATGAAGCTGCAGCATAACCTCGCAGGTCTTAACTCAATCCCCCAGCTTATGAAAGCCAACACATTATATACATTCTTAACAGCCCTACCACCTTGAGGGCTTTGACAACTTTGAGGAATCTATAGATGTGGAGGCGAAGATCCCTTTGTTCCATCACATTACCAAGAATCCTACCTTTGACCCTGCAACCTGCATTCAAATTCAACATTTGAAAGCGACTCTCTCCTGAAAATGGGAAAATGGAACAGAATCAGGCCACTTAGCCCATTAGATTTGCTGTGCCATTGGATTAAAGCTGAAATGTTTTTCACCTACATTCTCCTGCCTTCGCCAAATGATCATTGATTCCCGAATTAATGAAAGGCTTATTCAACTTATCTTAAAGAAACTGTCTGCAGGAGTGTGTGTGCTTGTTTTTGTGTGTCCATATCTGTATGTATATGTGTTGTGTGTTTAACGTGTGTGTGTTCTGTTTGTGTGTATCTCCGTGAGACGAGGTCTTGCCGTTTTCTGGGGTAAATCCATTGAAATTGAGATCAACCCTTCACCATCCCCCACACCTCTACGTCTGTCCCTGTTAAGTTTATAGTTACCCAATGCCACCCTCTGCTCGCCTCCCCATGCTTTTGCTCTAGTGTCAGTTTTTTTTGTTTCTTTCAGAGGCCATCAAATACTGTCAATCTCTCACATTGCCTGACTGTTTCGTTTTTCAAATAACGTCTTTGGAAGCACAGAGCAGTTTCGTCTGATACCTAGCGATACCGTTCCTGCAATATTATCACCTCCACTGTGTCAGTTTCAGGACTTTTCAATCTTTTCATTTATAATTTGTAGGAGTATATTGTAAAACATTTCAAGATAATGAACGTGCAATATATTCTTTGCATCGACTTACAAATGGTTCCATCAACCTTGTTTGGATGCATTTGCGGTGGAAATACTCTTTAATTTGTGCACTCTGTGTCATGAATAATTTTCAAAGACAAATCACTTCCACATTGCAGAGCGACCATAGACATAACTTTACATGAACATTCTCCACTCTAAAGGTCCTCAGTACGATTACAATCCTCCATATACCAAACTGCGGGTGTGTGCGTGTGCAGATGGTTCTGTCAGTTTGGATGGCTCTATGAGCTGCCTCCCTCCCCCTCCCTCCCGGTCTGAATCCCTGATGGTTGACACCCTGCGGTGCTGTCAACATAGAGGTGTGTGAAGGCCAGCAGAGGGGGACATTGCATCACTATAAACACCAGAGAGGCTGACAGATCCGCTGTGCACATGGACACACAGACACACATAGAGACGATTACAGACACGCAGATACAGTGAGGAATACAGACACACATACACACACAGAGACAAATATAGACACGCAGATACACACAAAGACGAATCGACTCAAACGGATGCCCATAGGGATGAATACAGACACAAGGATACACACAGAGATGAACACAGACACACAGATATACACACATGAATACAGGCATGTAGATAGGCATAGAGACGAACACAGACATGCAGATACAGATGTGAATGCAGGCATGCAGATAGACATAGAGACAAATACATACACACAGATACAAACATGAATGCAGGCACGCAGACGCACACAGAGACTGATGCAGACACGAAGATACACACAGAGACACGCAGATAGACAGAGAGATGGATAGAGACACACAGATACTCGCAAGATGAATATAGACATGCAGATACACATAGAGACAAACACAAACACGCAGATACACACAGAGACACGATGATACACACAGAGACGAATAGAGTCACACAGATGCCCACAGAGCCGAATACAGATACACAAATACACACAGAGATAAAAACAGACACACAGATACAAACACAGGCGCGCAGATATATATAGAGACTCGCAGATACACACAGAGAAGAATTTAATGACAAATAAAGCTGAATACAGGCACGCAGATGCCCATAGAGATGAATACAGACACACAGATTCAGAGATGAATGCAGACACATAGATGCATACAGAGAAGAATACAGACACACAGATACACAGAAAGACAAATATAGACACGCAGATGCTCAGCAAGACAAATATAGTCACGCAGTTACACATAGAGATGAATAAAGTCACAGAGATACCAACAGAGACGAATGCAGATACACGTATTCACACAGAGTTGAACACAGATAAACCGATATACAGAGACAAAAACAGACGCGCTGATACACACAGAGATAGGCAAATACACACAGAGATGAGTAGAGACACACAAAGATGAATATAGACACGCAGATACACACAGAGGTGAATATAGACAGGCGGAAATACAGAGAGACAAATACAGACATGCGGCTGCACACAGACACAAATACAGGCACGTAGAAGCACACAAAGACAATTACAGACATGCAGATGCATACAGCGACAAATACAGACATGCATATATACACAGCGATGAATGCAGAAACGCAGATACACACAGTGACAAAATCAGACATGCAGAGACACACAGAGATGAACATAGATGTACAGACATACACGGAGACTGATGTAATAGCACCTATTCTAATACAGGCACACATAGACAAATATGGATACACAGATGCACACACACGCACACAGATATCCAGTCATCAGTACAGACTCACTACACCCACTGCCACACTGACGTTTGCATCGACATCGGGAAACTGCCAGTGTTTATTGTTTCATGTGGTGATTTTCTCAGTATTTCACTCATTCTGTGTGGCTTGTGCCAATTTTTCTGCTATTCCATAGGTTATTCTCTGCATCCTTTCTATATCTTCCACCTCTTTCGTTTAATGAGGTGACCAGAACATGGTATTACAAGTGTGGTGTTATGTCACGGCGATGGATCCTTCTGCTAATGAAACCAAAAACTGAGAAAAGCTCACCTCGCTCATAATCTGTTAAAGTCGTGTGATAGAGAGCTCGCAAATTCCACTAATTAACGGGAAATAATATCAATGTATTCCTTAATTCTAAAAGTGAACATTGAACAACAACAGCTATTCCCAACTCTAAGCTTCCCTTTCTCTGAACTGTGTGTTATCTTCCTCCACCTTTAACAGTACACTCTTCCAATTAAAGAAAAACTGTATTAAAATTACATAAACCAGACAGTGGATGTAGTCTCCAATGCCCTCCTTCTTTCCACTGAATATCCCCCTGGGTCATGTTCTGTTTTTAATGCAAGGGTTTTTAGTCCAAAGAATGAATCGTGCACAGAGAATGTTGTTCATGGCAGACTCTCACGATGGCAGTTTACTCTCTGTCTAACTTCCAAAATGCGTGCCTCTTTATTCCCTCAACATCAGCTCGTCTCCTTGGCAAAACAATAAATTTAAAATTGATTGGGTTTAGTATAGTGGGTTATAATTTCAACTTGATTGTTTAAATTTGAATAGTTGTCAAAAGAGCAACCAAATCTCAACATATCTGTTTCACAGCCAGATGTTACATAGTTTCAGTCCAGTAAAATGTGAAAATATTAGCTAGTCATGTGACAAGTACTTGCAAGCTCTCAATGCAGAACAGCATTCAACTTCATCACAGTGGGTTAAACAGTGGGATTATCGAGCTGCCGAATAACCTCACAGCTCTGAAACTGATCTCCCTGGCTGTGAAAGCCAACATATCATACGCCTTCCAAACAACAGCATCAACCTGGATGGCAACATTGGTAATCTATAGACATGGACCCCTAGATACCGCTGTTCCAGATTTATCTCGATCTGTCACTCATCACCTCAGTTCTGTCAATGTCCGATTGCAACCTACAACAGCCCTCCATACTAACCACCAACTCCACCAAAGTTCGTGACATCGGCGAACCCATGAACCTACCCTTCCAATTCATCATCCAACTCTCATAGAAAAAAGTCACAAAGAGCAGAGGCCCCAGAACAGATCACCACGTTAGTCACCAAGCTCCAGGCAGCATCTGTTCCCTTTACCACAATCTTCTGTCTTCTGTGGGCCAGCCAATTCTGCATCCAGACATCCAGACCTCCCTGGAAGCCATGCCTCCTTATCTTGTGAATCAGCTTTTCGTGGATAAATTTATCAAATGCATTGTTAAACTCCATATATACCACATCCTCTGCTCAAATTCATCAACGTGTTTTGTCACATCCTTAAGGAATTCAATAAGATCTATGAGGCATGACCTGCTCCTCACAAAGCCATGCTGACAGTCTCTAATCATTTATAATTTTCCAAGTATTCATAAATCCTAACTCTCAAATCCTCTCAAATACTTTGCCTGTCACTAGTGTAAGACTGATTAGCCAACAATTCCCAGGATTATCCCTATTCCTTTTCTTGAACCAGGCATTAACTTTTGCCAGCCTCCTGTCATCTGGCACGACTCAAGTGTACAGTGAGGATGTAAAGATCATCGCAAAATGCGGAGCAATCTCTTCTCGCTTCTCGATAGTATCCTAGGGCATATCCTGTTTGGCCAAATAAATGTATCTATCCGTGTGTTTCTTAAACTTTATAACACATCCTCCTGTTCTAGCATATTCGCCTGTTTCGTGCTGTCCTCAGAAACGTCAAGGTCCCTTTCCTTAATGAATACTGAAGCAAGCAGTCATTAAGAACTTTCCATATCTCCTCTGACGCCTGCCGCAACTTCCCCCCACTATCACTGATCAGCTCTACCCTCACTCTGGCCATCCTCTTGTTCCTCATATAAGTGTAGAACGTCTTAGATTTTACCTTAATTCTACCCGCCAAGGCTTTATTGCGCACACTTTTAAAGCTCCTGAGTTCATTCTTCAGTTCCACACTGGTTATCTTACAACCTTCTAGAGCACGGTCTAACCCTTGCCTCCTCAACCTTATGTATGGTGGATAAGAACAATCGGCCCGCTGGGAACATCAGGTAGCAGACGGTCAGGGTGATGGAACAACACTTGCCATGTCTGAAAGGATCAGAGTGAACCCTCCAGTACACACAGTATCACTAAGTCCTGTAATCTTCCTGTATTTCAGTAACATACTGCCTGCCGTTCTTCCTGGAAGAAAATGGCAGGTTATATATGACGTTAAATCCCACCTGCCAAACGTTTATCCATTGATTAACTTGTCCATATCCATTTACAGACTCTACAACTTCCATTGATTATTTATTTTCCCGCTAATCTCAGTTCCATTGGCAAACTTAGCTACAGTACATTTGTTCCACTCCTCTAGATCATTGATATAGATGGTAAACAGCTGAGGACCCTGCACTGGTCATTGTGTGATCCGACTGGTTACATTCTTTTAAACTGATTAAATTCATTTATCCGGAGTGCCTGCTTTCTGTCCGATCACCAGCCCTCCCCCATTCCTGTGTAACACGTTCGAAGGGCTGAAGAAGCATGAGGAACATCAGTCAGCAATCCAGCCCCTCCAGGCTGATCCATCATTGAATACAATAATTTCTGAAAACAGCCTGCTCCTCCATTGAATACAATCATATCTGATGTCAGCTTGCTCCACCATTGAATATAATCATGGCTGATGTCAGCCTGCTCCACCATTGAATACACTCATATCTGATGTCAGCTTGCTCCACCATTGAATATAATCATGGCTGATGTCAGCCTGCTCCACCATTGAATACAATCATATCTGATGTCAGCCTGTTCGACCATTGAATACAATCATATGTGATGTCAGCCTGCTCCACCATTGAATACAATCATATCTGGTGTCAGCCTGCTCCACCATTGAATACACTCATATCTGATGTCAGCTTGCTCCACCATTGAATACAATCATATCTGATGTCAGCCTGTTCGACCATTGAATACAATCATATGTGATGTCAGCCTGCTACACCATTGAATACAGTCATATGATGTCAACCTGCTCCATTATTGAATACAATCATATCTGATGTCAGCGCTTTCCACCATTGAATACAATCATATCTGATATCAGCCTGCTCCATTATTGAATGCAATCATATCTGATGTCAGCCTGCTCCGCCATTGAATATGATCATGGCTGATGTCATTTTTGGCCCACTCTTCATATCCCTTCAGTTCCTCAATATCCAAGCATCCACTGCGCTCTGGAACAGTGAATTACACTGATTTACAATCCCTTCAGAGAAGTTATCTCATTACTGTTTTAATGCCTCTCCACTTATAATAAAACTATGATCTCTTGTTGTAGATTGCCCCACATGAGGAAATATCCAATGCATGTCGACATTATCAATCACCTTTAGCATTGTCCAGACCTCAGAGATATCTCCTCCCATTTTACTAATCTCCAGAGAGTATAGGCCTGAATTGCTCAATCTCTCTTCAGAGGACAAACTCCTTATCTCTGGAATCAGTCTCGTAAACCTCTTCTGAACTACCTCCATGGAAATTACATCTCTCCTGCAGTCCGGACATCAAAACTTTACACAGTGCTCAATTGCGATGTCACAAATGCCTGGAATTATTGCAGCAACACTCCCTCGCGTTGTAATCTATTCTTCCATAAATAAAAGCCAAATTTGCAGTTGCCTTTCTCATTGTCTGCTATACCTGCATCTGTGTTTTTTGCGATATGGATGAGGATACCAGATCCCTCTGTACCTCAGCACTCTGTAGTTTCCCTCTGTTTGGATACTAAGTTGCCTTTCTGTTACACCGACCAAAACGGCCTCATACTTTTCATTGTTTCATTTTATCTGCCAAACAATGGCCCAATCTATCCTTAACCATTCATTACAATTTTTCACCTGAGTTAGTGTCTTCTGAAAAACTGATTATGGCATGTCCATCCCCTCAAATAAGTGATAATATTGATTGCTAATAGTTGGGGCCTGGGGACTGAGCCCTATGGTTTTTTTTGGAAACAGAAAATGAACCAGTTATTCCATCTCACTGCAATTCTTTGTTTTGCCAATTCTATATCCAAGCGAATAAATTACTTCTCACCATATGCGATCTTATTCTGCAGATTAATCTTTTGTGCACATCTTATTAAATGTCTTCTGCAAGTCCTGATTTTACATCTCCACGATCCCCATTATGCAGCTTGCTTTTCACACTCTTAAAGACTCAAATAAATAATGAAAATACGATTCGTCCTTTGTAAAATTATACTGATTCTGATGGATTGTGGATTCACTCTGCAAATGTCCTTTCATTAATTCCTGAATAATCGATTTTTAACAATTTTCTTAAATTCCAGCAGTTTTCTCACTACTTTATATTCCATCGTGAAGGTGGTAAGCTTGCATTCTCCCATTTATATATTCTCTTCGTTCCCACCAATCCTGTATAATTGACCCATGGTGTGAGATGACCTATTCTGGTTGCCGTGAAAGAAGCATGAGTGGCTGAATGGACTCTTTATCTTCCCTGTGCACAAAATCAATGGACTGATTTCAAAATAAAACCAAAGCAAAACATAGATTAAACCGAGCTGAACCAATGCAAATTAAATTGAATTACATGAAGTTACAACACCCAGCACAATCCTACCAAAGCCCCCCATCACTGGTAGCATGAGTTGCCATGCCGGTATTTGTTCAGAATTCTTCCTCTCAGAGCCCTCACTGTTACACAAATGTCCTGACCAATAAAACCATGTCTATATGATTGAAACAAGGCTGCCACATCCATTAAGAATGTTCCTTTTTCTGGTGCCCATACTCGTAAGGAAGTCCAGGGGTGGCTCCTTAACGAATCTACACCACGATCAGAGTTCTGCGAGGTTTCCTGGAACCCAGTTCATCAGAATGTTCGTCCTCGCTCAAAATGGAAGATTACTAAACAATTTATTCCTATGCAAGTCCAAAGAGGGAAGGTTCAGCGAACCCAAGAAAAGAGGCACCAGATTTGCCTTGACCTCAGTTCCCAAAAACCCTTTCCAAAACACTTGCTATCGTGCACTAGTAAACTTGTGGCATGATCACAAGCAATAAGTAAGTGTACCAACATCTATTGTACATTTGGGCCATATTGGGGACGCTCCTGTCTTAAATTTGACAAGCTGCTCCGGTGTTAATTAAACCCTGTGGAGTACCTTCAAATGCATACCCTACATCCTATTGCAATTGAAATCTTCCTTATGGTCTCCCAAATATCTTCCCAGTCCTCTGGTGAGATCTCTACCCACAATTCCTGAGCCCAGATTCCATGCAGCCGCTCTATATCATTTGAGACACTATCTCTTAATAAATGATAGAGGGTGCTGACCGAGAGACCACCTGTGGACGAAGCACTCACTCTTCTCTCCATTTCCGACCTATGGGGACTAACCATTAATGTAGTCTTTTTTTCTGGCTAAAATTCCTCATCTGAAAGTAACGAAAGTGGCCCCTCCAAGATAACTCATATTTCTGGTTCTGCTGCTCTAAAACCATCATGATTGCCATGTTAAATAATTCTCCCAAACAGGAAAATCCTCTGGACACCCAGAGCCGAAAGCCAGAATCCATCAATCCTAGCTGGGATCCTACCAATCCGACAATGGGAGTCAAGGGGGAAGTTTATTTTTGTAAATTGCTCTCCCTTTGTCGCATCAATTTCCAGGCTTTAACTATTTTAAGGACAATTAGATTTCTGTAATGGTCCATAACAGTCCTCGTCTTGCCCATGAACAACAGATTAATAAGGGGGCATTTTCCCTGGGATGCCTCAATGTCCAGCCAAACTGACTGCAGGTCTTTGCAACCTCAATCAGCCACATCCAATTGCAGGGAACCTAGTTGGTATTTCTTAAAGTCCAGAAAAATCACACCCTCCTGCAGAAGCTGCAATTTGGCGAGCTTCATAACAGGCCACCTGTGGTGCCAGATAAACAAGCTTAACCAACTGTAAAGCCTCCATAGCACCGACCAGGAGAGCATCAAAAGGACCATTCGCGTGGGATAGAATAAACGAGGAAGTACATTCATTTTCACCGGAGGTATTCTACCCAACCAGGATATTGGAATATCTTCCCAGAGCCGAAATTCCTGTCTTATCTTCTCGAGCACCTGCACGAAGTTTGCTTTATATAATTGACCGAAGGCCAGTGTGACAAAAATGCCTAAATAGAGGAAACCTGCTTGTGACCATCTGAAAGGGAATCGGATTGCACCCCCCATGATCGGGTACTCCAATAACACCCCGACAGGCATGGCCTCCGATTTCATAAAATTGATGTTATACCCTGAGAAAGATCCAAATAGATCAATCACTTCTATTAAATGGGGCAAAGTATCATCGGGTTAGTTAGAAAGAGAAGAACGTCATCTGTGTAAAGGATGATGTTATGCCTTCCTGATTCTACCACCGGTATATTGGGACCCCTCTGGGGGGCCTCTGTCAACGGCTCAATCACCAATACAAATAACAACGGTGAAAGGGGCACCCTTGTCGGCTACCTCTGCCGATGCTAAAATTATACCATTAGACCTTATACCATTATTGAGAACTGCTGCTGCTTTAGTGTCACTATATAATTCTGCCATTCACCAGGCAACGACACCTCCGTGGCCAAAAGGTGCCAAGACGTAAAAGAGGTGTGGTCACTACACCCAATCAAATGCTTTCTCTACATCCAGCGAGATTACCAAGCCTGAAAGCGACCTTGCTGGCACACCTGAACCATATTTAGCACTCTGCTAATATTAATAGGGGACCTGCAACTCCTTATAAAACCTGTCTGTTCTTCTTTCAAAATGAAGGACACGATCTTCTCCAGCCTCAACGCTAGTATTTTAGACAAAATTTTAAAGTCCACAGTTTTAATAACGGTAATGGCCTATACGAATAGGCAATCCTTTGGGGTTTTCCCTCGCTTGAGAATAAAAGAAATATTTGCTTCTCTCTGAGAGGATGGGAGGCAGTCCTGTCTACAAAAATAATTGAATATATCCAACATTGGCCCAGCCATCATGTCTATGAACTCACTCCGCAAGCCATCTGGGCCAGTCGGTTTACCAATCTGGAGCTGCCTTACCGCACCCTGTATCTCTTGGATTGTCAGAGGGGCATTCAAAAGAGACACCTGCTCTGAAGTTATACCTGGGAGGTCCAGGGTCTTAAAAAGCACTCCGTTTTCACTAATCTGTCCGCACAATCCTCTGACTGGAGCAACCCAGAGTAGAACGTACTGAATGCTGCATTAACCCTTTTCGGATCGCAGGTGATAGTACCAGCACCCTCTCGAATGGATGTAATACATTGGGGGCACTCTTCTTTCTGGCCAGGTGCGCCAAGTACCTTCTCAGTTTAGCTCCATACTCGAATAACCTCTGTTTCGCAAAGGAAACCTCGCTCTTTGCTGTCTCGGTGAGCGCAGTGTTCAGAGTAGCCCGGAGGGCTGTAATCTGCTGCAACTTAGTTACAGACAGTCTGTGAAAGTATGCTGTCTCAGCTGATTTCATCTAAGCCTTGAGCATAAGTTACTGCTTTCCCTTCTGCCGCTGCCGAGTCACCGAGTAAGAAATAATCAAACCCCTTGCATAGGCCTTGGCAGTCTTCCAGAACACAGACGGATAACTGGCCGTACCCAAGTTAATGTCCCAATAAAAACTTAAATTCAAGCGAATTTAAATACTCAAGGAATTTGCTATCTTTCAGGAGGCAAGCATCCATGCGCCAGTGCTGCGAGCCTGTCCCATCGCCATCGGCCTTCACATCCACGTACACTGCGGCATGATCAGAATATTGCAGGGCAGCATCGAATTTAAAAAGGCCAATGGGGCAAAAACTATGTCAATCCTGGTACAGCACTTACGTGGGTTAGAAAAAAGGTGAAGTCTCTACCTTCAGGGTGAAAACATCTCAAACGTCCACCAACGCAGCTCCTTGTTAAGTTCCACCAGCTGCCTTGATGGCGGGGAAATACCCGTGAGACCCCTTGACATCCTATCCACTTCGGGGTCCATAAATCGGATAAAGTCTCCCCTTTAATTGTACAATGTTCACCAATGGTCATCAACCTGGAGAGCGCATCCATTACAAATTTGAGGGGGTGTGCTGGGGGCAATATTATACAATGACCCATATTCCTCTGCACGTATTAAAGCTTTAAGGATCAGAAACCACTCACGTTCGTCCTTAATTTGGTCAAACAACTGAAGTAGAATGTTTGTATGAATGAGTGAAGCTACTCCTCTACTTTTCGAATTAAAGGACGAAATAAATACCGGACCGAACCTTTCCTGCTGTAAATTTAAGTGCTCCTTATCAGTTAGATGTGTTTCTTGTAGCAAGGCTACATCGATCCCTTCCTTTCTGAGACTTGAAAGTATTTTTTTTCTCTAAATCGGTGAGTGACTCTCCTTAATGTTCCACATGCACCATTTAAACAAGCGGTTAGCCATAGCAATCCAAAGCAGCCCATAACCCACTAGGAGAAAAACCCTACTTATAGCGCGTCAAGTGAAAGCAGTAAACAGTTCATACAAATTTGAAAATATAACTACAATAACAACCAAATCAAAACTTCTAACAGCTATTTCTAAAATGAACCAGCATATAACACAACTAAGTGGAGCCATTCCCCTTCCTGCAGTGGGAGTTCATTTTACCCATTAATCCCCCAAAGTTTCTCCTAACTGAAGCCGCTCCCCAAACCCAGGCAAAACCATGTTTAAAAAATATTGCACGCATCTTACAACAAGAAATTTAAAGGCGTGCATTCAATCCATGCCATCCATACTTAGACCCGAGGCAGTCCTGGTGAAACAAAATATAACAATCCCCACCATCCCCAAACCCCCTTTCTCATTCCAAGTTAAGTGAGAGAAACGAAAAGCAAATGATAGAAAAACAAAGGATAATTGAAATGGAAGAAGAAAGGAGAACAGAGAGAAAAGGGAAAAAAGTGGGACTTCCACATACAAAAAAAAGGATATAAACCAGGCAAACCACAGAGAAATCAGGGGCAACATAATTATCCATACTATTTGTAGTATGCCAGCCTATTTTAATGTGCACAGGAAATCCTTTGAGTTTTCTGGTGAGTCAAAATTAAACACAGACCCTCCATGGCTGAAGCTAATATCGCCAGATATCTTACCAGAATATTCACAACCCTCAGGCTCCTTTTTTCCTTTATCAAAGGCCTGCCTCTTGCGGATCACCGCCGTAGGGAAGTCTTCGAAAAACATAATTCGTGATCCTTTGTAGATCAGAGCCTATGGATCCTTCTCCAGAGCTCGAGAAGCGTACAGCACTTTTTTTTTCTCTATCGTGTTGGACTTGTTCTTGGACTGGGTGGAGTTGCTGGTCTGATCCAGGCTTGTGCACTGCAACCCGGTGGGCCCACTCGATACACACCCAGTCTGTCCCTGACTTCCAGCTTCAAAAATTGCATGAGCCATTGCTCCAAGAAGCTGACGAGCTGGTCTTCTTCTCATTCCGGCAGGCCGACCAAGCTGATGTTCTTCTGACAGACCCGATTTTCGAGGTCATCGACCTACTCTACTAAGGCCCTTACCTACCATTCCAGGGCTTAGACCCGACCCACCGAGGATTCTGCCGTGGTTTCCATAGCTGCGGTCTGCAGTTCCACCTCGACGATGCGTGGCCCGAGACGCTGGGTCTCCTGGTCCTGCTTCTGCAGCTTGATTGAGATCAGTTCCAGCCTGGTTCTGGTCTCCTCAATCGCTGAAACAATGTTCTCTCGCAGGCTCTGATCTCCGAGACCAGGTTCTACTCCACCGATAAATGCCCTGGGCCGTTCTCAGAGGCCGACGTCACAGCCGAGGACGTATCCATTGCTGCAGTGGCCTGCTGGTTGTGATCCTCGTGGTCCTTTTCCCTTAGTCATTTTCCTTACTCACTTAAACTGGCATAGAGCAATACTGGGGATCAAAAAGGACAGATTTTACAACAATAGGGAAGAAAGAGAGGGTGAATGCATCACTTGTCTGGGTTCTGGTGCAGAGCTCAGCACGGCAGACCTACTGGATCGCCGCCATCTTCGATCTCACCCGAATAATCAATGTTAACAAACCTTTTATTGAAATGGTTGGCAGAAGTTTCTTAGGTAAAAAACAATGACTGCAGATGGTGGAAACCAGAGTTTAGATTAGAGTGGTGCTGGAAAAGCACAGCAGTTCTGGAAATATCCAAGGAACAGTAAAATCGACGTTTTGGGCAAAAGCCCTTCATCAGGAATACATCAGAAGATGTTTCTTGTAGGGGGAGACAATGGAGAACTATTGGATGTGATATAGTTAGATATTCAGGTGGATGTTTAAGAGAGTAGGAAGTGAATAGTAAATAAAATTGAACCAACGGAGTTCGGGGCGGCTTTTGGAAATGGAAGGGTAAAAGTAAAGTTGGCCTTCATTTAACGGAGATTGGAATATTGAAGTAAAGGCGTTCTGCACAGATTGCATGCAGTGTGGATGAGATTATATCTGTGTTCTGTACTGTTTCAAAGAATGAGAGGTGATCTCAGGAAAACTTAGAAAATGCACCCGCAACTGACTGACTAGTACAGGGGCATGGAGAAGTGCAGCAGGCAAAGTTAGGGGGAACCCAAGATATTCGACAAAAACATCAAGCTGAACAGAATAACTAGGGAAAGCTTAGGACCCATTTCGAAACCATGGGGGTAATCAGTATTTGAAACTGGGGAACATTGATAGCCTGTGACATGAGGGCTTCACATCTGTTTTAGTTGGGAGAAGGAAGATGCAGGTATAGAATTCAAGAAGATGGACTGTGAAGTTCTCGAACAGATTGATGTAAGATGCAAGTTGAGACTGATGGTTTAGGATGATGTAACGTCCAGATGAGTTGTGTCGCAGGATGCTGTTGGAGACAAGAAAGGAAATGTCCTGACCTAAATGTTTAAGTCGAATCTGACCACACAAGGGAGGTGCTAGAGAACTGGAGAACAGCTATGCGGTCCCAAGTTACTGGAAAGGTGATAGGGATAGACCAGTGTTTGGTGGTGTACCACAGCGAGCAGTGCAGTGTATCTAATTATTTGTGGGATTCATAAATGATGTAAATGTGAATGTGGAGGGGTGGTGGGGATGGGGACTGAGTGTAATAAGTAATTTTGTGTTTGAAACAAAGATTCCCCAGGTGGTTGGCAGTGAGGAGGAAGGCCTTGCGTTACAGGAAGATATAGGTGGAATGGACAGATGGCCAGATCACTGGTAAATGGAATGGAACCCTGATAAATGTGAGGTGATGCACTTTGGAAGAATGAGTCAGACAGGGAAGAATACAATGAATAGCAGAACACTAGGGAGGTCAGAGAGTGTTTCTCCGAACATCCCTGAATGTGACTGGACAGAGCAATAGCCAGTTCAGAAATCTCACGGGACTGTAGACATAGTGTTCATTCATCGAGGCGACAGAATATGAGTTAAACATGCCATTGGTTAGGCCAGAGATAGAATACTGTGTGCAGTTCTGGCAGTCACATTACAAGAGGGGTTTTGGTTTCTCAGTAATATCAGAAGTTATTGGGGTCTCCCCAGAGTTGAAAGCTTCAATGGAATTCTCCTGGCTGCAACTCTCTCTAAATTTTCACTTGATTTGCTTTCCTTCCTCGATTGGAGAACTGCATCTAATTGGCATTTTATGCGTATGTGAGAAACATGAGAATGACGAGAACGAGGGTAGGTCCGATCAAGGACAGTAGTGGGAGATTGTGTATTGAGTCGGAAGAGATAGGAGAGGCCTTGAACAAGTACTTTTCTTTAGTATTTACGAACGAGAGGGACCGTATTGTTGAAGAGGAGAGTGTGAAACGGACTGGTAAGCTAGAAGCGATTCTTGTTAGGAAGGAAGATGTGTTGGACATTTTGAACAACTTGAGGATAGACAAGTCCCCCGGGCCTGACGGGATATATCCTAGGATTATGTGGGAAGCAAGAGAGGAAATTGCAGTACCGTTGGCAATGATCTTTTCGTCTTCACTGTCAACGGGGGTGGTACCAGGGTACTGGAGAGTAGCGAATGTTGTGCTCCTGTTCAAAAAAGGGAATAGGGATAACCCCGGGAATTACAGGCCAGTTAGTCTTACTTCTGTAGTAGGCAAAGTAATGGAAAGGGTACTGAGGGATAGGATTTATGAGTATCTGGAAAGACACTGCTTGATTAGGGACAGCCAGCACGGATTTGTGAAGGGTAGGTCTTGCCTTACAAGTCTTATTGAATTCTTTGAGGAGGTGACCAAGCATGTGGATGAGGGTAGAGCAGTGGATGTAGTGTACATGGATTTTAGTAAGGCATTTAATAAGGTCCCCCATGGTAGGCTTATGCGGAAAGTCAGGAGGCATGGGATAGAGGGAAACTTGGCCAATTGGATAGAAAACTGGCTAACCGGTCGAAATCAGAGAGTCGTGGTAGATGGTAAATATTCAGCCTGGAGCCCAGTTACAAGTGGAGTTCCGCAGGGATCAGTTCTGGGTCCTCTGCTGTTTGAAATTTTTATTAATGACTTAGATGAGGGAGTCGAAGGGTGGGTCTGTAAATTTGCAGATGATACGACGATTGGTGGAGTTGTGGACAGTGAGGAGGGCTGTTGTCGTTTGCAAAGGGACTTAGATATGATGCAGAGCGGGGCTGAGGAGTGGCAGATGGAGTTCAACCCTGCCAAGTGTGAGGTTGTCCATTTTGGAAGAACAAATAAGAATGCGGAATACAGGGTTAACGGTAGAGTTCTTAGTCAGGTGGAGAAACAGAGGGATCCTGGGGTCTATGTACATAGATCTTTGAAAGTTGCCACTCAGGTGGATAGAGCTTGTAAGAAGGCCTATGGTGTATTAGCGTTCATTAGCAGAGGGATTGAATTCAACACTCGTGAAGTGATGTTGCAGCTGTACAAGACTTTGGTTAGGCCACATTTGGAGTACTGTGTGCAGTTCTGGTCGCCTCACTTTAGGAAAGATGTGGAAGCTTTGGAGAGGGTGCAGAGAAGATTTAGCAGGATGTTGCCTGGAATGGAGAATAGGTCGTACGAGGATAGGTTGAGAGTTCTCGGCCTTTTCTCATTGGAACGGCGAAGGATGAGGGGTGACTTGATACAGGTTTATAAGATGATCAGAGGAATAGATAGAGTAGACAGTCAGAAACTTTTTCCCCGGGTACAACAGAGTGTTACAAGGGGACATAAATTTAAGGTAAAGGGTGGAAGGTATAGGGGAGATGTCAGGGGTGGGTTCTTTACCCAGAGAGTGGTGGCGGCATGGAATGCGCTGCCCGTGGAAGTGGTAGAGTCAGAATCATTGGCGACCTTTAAGCGGCAGTTGGATAGGTACATGGATGGGTGCTTAATCTAAGATAGATGTTCGGCACAACATCGTGGGCCGAAGGGCCTGTTCTGTGCTGTATTGTTCTATGTTCTATGTTCTATCTGAGAATCTGTGTCTGATCTTTCCTTTTTGTCAAGTACATGTTTATGGAATTATTTCTGTATCAGAACTCTTAATTATTAAGAGCATCTAGGCCAACGCCTTCAAATATTTTTGAGGAGCTCTGCTGTCATCCATAACATGTGACTCCTTCTCTTCGTGTGAATTTGGTTGGAGGCAGTAAATGGGCTATCTCTACACTTCTCCAATGATTTCATTGAGCTGAATGAGTTCCTCATATACATGTGAAGCTAACATGAGGCGCTGAATAATCTCTTCCTTTTAACTTTGGAAATGTGCAGTGTCCAGCAGCACTGTTTCATGAATGTTACCAATACTTCCAACAGCACTAGCCTGAATGTTGTCTCGGTCTTGCTGCACATATACACAGACTAGTTCAGGAGCTGAAGGGGGGCATTTTTCCTGAATATTGTGGGATCTTCAGTGAACACCCCCACTTCTAATCTTCTGGTGGGTGCAAGACATTTATAAAGCAGCTGAAGATGTTTGTACTGAGAAAGCTGCCTTGAGGATCTTTTGCAGACATGTTCATGACTGCATGGATTTTTGTACACAAGCCACAATCATTGTGTTTTATGCTTTAAATCACTCTGAACATGGAAGTTTGCAACTCAATCCCATTAAGTGCAATCTTGCTCAGGCTCCTTGAGACCAACATCAGTTAACTTCTGCCTTGATGTCCGGGCTGGTCACTCTTCCTTGAGCCCTTGTGTTCACGTCTTTTGTTCATATCAATAGGTCACAGTGTGGGAGCAGGGAGTGCTTTTTGACCAGTCAGAGGTGAGCCATGAAAGAGGATATTAGACCTGATGATCTTATTGTGAATGATGACATGCTTATGTGTGTGTGTTGGGGGAGGGGGGTGGGGTGCGGCGTGTGAATGAATGATATATCCCTGTTTGTGGCGTCCTCACATTCTATTATTGGAAAGTAGAGGATTTTATTTTCCTGCAAGCTCTGTTATTGAATGTTGCCAGATTGTCTTGACGATCTCTGGTTGAGGTATGGGAGCTGTATTCACAGTGAAAGTGGGTCTACAACATGACCAACAAATGAAGCATAAGTTGCAGGGAGGGGTGAGCGACCTATTTGCTACCAGCCTGGGTTTTCCAATTACATTTTGCTACCCAGCCCAAATTGTGTGACAGTTTTGAGCGGCTGAATGATCTCTTTTGTTTCTGTGCACCAGGGTATAACAGTAAGTAGCCTCTAACTGCTCCTGTCTAGCAGGTTTGAGGGGCTTAATGGAACACAGAAACATGGGACTGAGGAGTAGGAGTGGGTATTGAGGCACTTAGAGCCTTCACCATCAGGCGCTAAGACTGTGGATGATCAGGTTGTGGAATCAGACCTACTTTCCTGTCTGTATTCCATTATCCATGATTCACTTCTCTGTCAAATATTTAACTAACTCAGCTTTGAATCAATGTAGACAAAGAGGCATCTCAAAATTGTGGAGAAGAGAATTCCCACATGAAATGCCTGTTTAGAGTGTCTTCTCATCCCACTTATAGAATCATGTAGCATGCAAGTTTTTCCATACTGATCAGACATCCCAATCTGATCGAGTCTGATTTGCCAGTATTTCGCTCATATTCCTCTATACCTCCTTATTCAGATACCCATCAAGATGCCAGACCCCAACAATTCCTCTGGCAGATAATCCCTTATGCACACCTCCCTCTGTATGAAATCATTGCCTCGAAGTTCCATCTAAAATATTCCTCTCGCACCTTAAACCTATCCCCTCTATTTTTGGAATCCCCTATTCTTGGAAATAAACCTTGTCTATTTACAAAATCCATGCCCCTTATAATTTTATAAACCTCCATAAGGTCAGCCCTAAGTCCGTGATTCTACAGGGATAACCACTTTAGTCTATTCAGCTTCTGCTTATAGCTCAAACTCTGGCAACATCCTTGTAAATCTTTTCTGAACCCTTTCAGGTGTCACAACAACATTCGTCCAGCAGGGAGACCAGAACTGCACACAGTATTCCAAAATATGGCCTCACTGACATCCTGTATAGCTGTAACATGACATCCGAACTCTGAAACTCAATGCTCTGACCAAACACTATCCTGTTCACTTTGAAGGAGCGTTGCACCTACATCTTTCTCTCTCTCGTTGATCAGCAACATCCTCCAAGACATTTTCATTAAGTACGCCAATTTGCTTTCCTAAATGCAGCACTTCACATTTATCTGAATTAAACACCATCTGCCACTCGTCAGCCCATTGCCCCATCTGATTGAGGTCTCATTGCACTCTGAGATAATTTTCTTCATTACCCACAACACCAACAATTTTAGTGTAACCTGCAGACTTGTTACCATTGCCACCTTTGCTCACATCCACATAATTTATATAAATGACGAAAAGCAGTGGGCTGAGCACTGATCCTTGTGGCACACTGCTGTTCACGAGCCTGAAGTCTGAAAAGCAATCCTCTGTCGCCTCCCTTCAATCTAATTTTGTATTCAATTGGCTTGGGTGCGCTGTTTCCCATGTGAGCTAACCTTACTAACATTCCTAATATGCAGAATCTTGTCGAAGAACTTGCTCCAGTCTATATGGAAAGCAACCACAACACTGCCTTCATCAATCTGCTTTGTAACCTCTTTAACAGACTCAGTCAAATTAGTGTGACATGATTTCTCATGCAAAAAACTATGATGACTATCCCCAATCAATCCTTACCGTTGAAAATGCATGCAATTGGCTATCCCTCAGAATCCCCTCCAACAACTCACCGACCACTGATGTCAGACTCACCGGTCCAGAGTTTCCTGGGTTGTTGAGTAACTGTTTTCTTTTCTACTGCCTCTCCTCCAATGGTCACAGCAAATTATCGGTGCAACCACGCTGATGATATAGCCTATGATATAGGTCGCACATTAGGTCAGAGTCGTCCTATGAAGTCATGTAGATGCCCCTCAACTCTTAAAATAACAAATTCATGACTGAAACAAAGTTCCTCAAGCTATAATGGAAAAAATCCTTACAGACGCACTCAAATACACAAAAGTACAGACACCCAAAAACATGGACACACAGACACACATGCACAAGTAAATACAAACACTAAAACAAACAAATGCATGTACCATACAAGTAAAACATTAGAGAGAAAAAAGGCCATTTGGCCCATCCAATCTACTGAACTATTGATCATGGAAGCACACAACCATCCCAATAAGCAAACCTCCCTTAAGAACAGTGCAAATGGAACAAATGCTTACAGGTTGATGCTAGAAGTGCAGAAGGAGAGAGAGAGAGAGCTGAACTGCAAACTGGTTCTGGACTGGACTGCTCACATAGAGACCTGACAACTCCCCTTTCATTATACCTTTAATCACAAAACTGTTTAAACTCTGTATCAAACCAATCACCTTGGAGCCGGGAATTATTTACGACCCCTCTGAAAAAAACAATTCAAGGACACAGTATCTTTGAGAAAAGGAAGCTTTTAGAGAAAAGGTACCAGCTTTGTGACACTGTGCACAGTGGTGTTCCACAGGGACTTGTGCTCAATCCATTTTTGTTTGACATTTAGACAAATGATTCAGATGAGAATTATAGAAGGCGTGGTTAGAAAGATTATGGATGAAACTAAGTTTGGCTATATAGTGGACAATGAAGATTACACAGGGACCTAGATCAAGTGGCTTGATGAATCTTAGAGCTGTACAGCACGGAAGCAAACACTTTTGACCAACTCGTCCATGCCAACCTGATTTCTGAAATTATTCGTTCCCTACTTGGGACGGTGCAGTGGCTCAGTGCTACTGCCTCACAGTACCAGGAACCTGGGTTTGATTGCTGGCTCAGGTGACTGACTGTGTGGATTTTGTACATCTCGCTGTGTCTGCGTGGGTTTCCTCCCACAGTCCAAAGTTGTGCAGGTTATGTGAATAGGCCGTGCAAAGTTGCACATAATGTCAGGTGCATTAGTTACGGGTAAATGTAGTGAGATGGTTCTGGGTGGGTAACTCTTCAGAGGGTTGGTATGGACTTGTGCTACACTGTAGCTAATCTAATCTATTTGCCAGCAATTGGCCCATATCACTCTAAATCCTTCTTATTAAAATACCCATCTGCCTGCTTTTTAAATGTTGTAATTATACCAACCTCCACCACTACGTCCGGCAGTTCATTTCCACTTTCTGAGTGAAAAATCTTTCCCCTCTCACATAAAATCTATGCCTACTAATTTTGGACTTCCAGACATACTCACCCCCTATCCATGCACTTCATGAATTTATAAACCTCTAGAAGGTGCAAATGTCCCTCCCACCCAGGGTCTGTGCTTCTGGGGCTTAAATTCTGAAATTCAGAGGCAGGGATACTACTGACTACACAAGATCTAAACCATGCCCAAAATTTTAACTTTAAATGCCAGCTTTCAGATCGGTATGGATTCATTGAAATCTGGTTCACTTTACTGAATTACACAGTTAGAATAATAACGTTGCTAAAAATGTACTTGCCTCAACTGTAGGATATCGAGGTATGTGATCTGCCTTCGAGATAAGCTATGAACATCTTTGAATACTTGGCTATTATTTCCAGTTTAAATGGCTATTATCTGTAGTCTGCAATATGAGGGAATGAAATCCTGTAGACACACTGCACTGTGAAGGAAATCGAATAGATAGCAACACTGAACATCAGAGACAAAGACAGAGCATACTTTCTGACCTCAAACACCGATCACTATTTCCCACCTCTAACGTGTGACTGCTCCCTTCCCGAAACCATTAAATGATACAAAGCAACTGATGACTTTCCAGCCTTTCTTCCCCAGTATTATCACTCACTGGGCTAAAGAATTGTAGATGGAGTTTAATGTTGATAAATGCAAGGTATTGTACTTTGGTAAAACAAACTAATAAAATAATTATACAATTAAATGTTGAGCCATTGGTAGTGTTGTAGAACAGAGCAACCTAGGGTTACAGACATAATTCTTTGAAGTTTGCTTCATATGTAGACAGGGTGGTTATGAAGGTGTTTCACGTGTTGGCGTTCATTATAGAGACATAGAGTCACAGAGATGTACTGCACGGAAGCAGACCCTCTGGTACAAATTGTCCATATCTACCAGATATCCTAAGCTAATCTTGTCAATTTTACCAACTCTTGCCCATATCCCTCCTATTAATATACTCATCCAGATGTATATTAAATCCTTTAATTTGACCAGCTTCTGGCAACTCATTCCATACACATACAACCCTCTATGCATAAAAAAAATGCCCCTGAGGTCCCATTTCAATTTTTCCCCTCTCATCCTAAACCTATACCCTCTAGTTGTGGACTCGCCCACCCTGGGGAAAATACATTGTCTATTTACCTTATGTATGCCTCTCATGAGTTTATAGACTTCTGTAATTTACCTTTCAGCCTCTAATGACTCAGAGAAAAGAGCCCCAACCTATTCCGGCTCTCCCGACAGCTCAAATCCTCCAGCCTTTTCAACATCCTTGTAAATCTTTTCTGAATCCTTCCAAGTTGCTCAACATCGTTCCGATAGGAATGAGACAAGAATTGTACGCAGTATTCCAAAAGTGCCCTAACTAATGTCCTGCACAGCCGCAACATGACCTCCCAACTCTTGTACTCAGTGGTTTGATCAATAAAGGAAAGCATATTAAACACCTACTTCACTAGCCTATCTACCTGCAACTCTACTTTCAAGGAAATATAAACTTGTACTCCAAGGTCTCTTTGTTCAGCAACACTATCCAGGAATTATCATTAAGTGTTTAAGTCCTGCTCTGATTTGCTTTTACAAAATGTAGCACCTCGCATTTTTCTAAATATAGCTCCATCTGCCAATTCTCAGTCCATTGGCCCAACTGATCAAGATTCCATTTTACTCTGTGGTAACATTCTTAACTGTTCACTACACCTCCAATTTTGGTGTCATCTGCAAACTTACTAGCTATATCTCCTATATTCACATCCAAACAATTTATATAAATGACAAATAGCTGTGGACAGTCCTTTGAGTACAGGAGTTGGGGTATTATTTTCTGGTTGCACAGGACTTTCGTGAGGCATGTCCTGGAGGACTGTGTATAGTTCTGGTCGCCCTGTTATATAGAGAATGTTATCAAGTTCAGGAGAGTTCAGAAGAGGTTTATCAGGATGTTGCTAGGAATGGAGTGTTTGAATTACAAGGACAGGCTTAACAGACTCAGACATTTTCTACTGGAGCGTAGGAGGCTGAGAGGTAACCTTGTAGAGGTTTATAATATCATAAAAGGTATCGATAATGTTCAATGTTAGGTGTCTTTTCCCTTGAGCGGGGGATTGTTTTCCGATAAGAGGAGGACGTTTTTTTTTAAAAGACACAACGTCATCGAGCTGTATAGCGTGGAAACATACCCTTTGTTCCAACGTGTCCATGCCAATCAGATAGCCAAAATTATTCTCCTCCCATTTGCCGGCATTTGGTCAATTTCCATCTACACCCTTCCCATTTATCTGTCCATCCAGATGCCTGTTAAATGTTGTAATTGCGCCAGCCTTAATACCTTCCTCTGGAGGCTCATTACTCACTGATCATCCTCTACATGAAGATGTTGCCCATTAGAGCCCTTTTTTTATCTTCCCATGCCAAATTAAACCTTTGCCATCTAGTTTTTTACTCCACTACACTAGGGAAAAGTCCTTGGCTATTCACTCTACCTGTTGCACCCATGATTTTACTAACCTCTAAAATCAACCCTCATACTCTGACTCTCCAGGGAAAACAGGCTCAGCCTATTCAGCCTCTCCCTATAATTCAAACCCTCCAATCATGACAATCTCAGTGTAAACCCTTCTTGAACCCTTTCAAGTTTCACAACATCCTTCCTGCAGAGCAGGGAGATTAGAATTGCATACAGTATTCCAAAAGTGGCCGAACCAATGTCCTGTACAGTCGCAATCCAATTTCCTAACGCATATATCAATGCACTGACCAATAACATATCAAATACTTTCTTCACTGTCCTATCTACCTGCAAATCCACTTTCAAGGAACTATAAACCTGTGCTCTGAGGTCACTTTGTTCAGCAATACCCCCTAGGACTTTACCAGTAAATGTATAAGCCCTGCCCAGATATGCCTTTCCAATATGCAACATCTCTCAATTATCTCAATTAAACTCTGTCTGCCACTCCTTGATCCATTGGCCCATCTGATTAAGATCCCGTCGTAATCTGAGGTAACCTTCTTTGCTGGCCACTACACCTCCAATTTTGGTGTCATTTGCAAACTTACTAACTGTCCTATGTTCATATCGTAGTCTTCTATATTAATGACGAAATGTAGCGGACCCAGCACCGATCCGTGTGGCACTCCACTGGTCACATGCCTCCAGTCTGAAAAACAACCCTCCACCACCACCCTCTGTCCTCTACCTTTGAGCCAGTTCTGTATCCAACTAGCTAATTCTCCCTGTATTCCATGTAATCTCACCTTGCTAATCAGTCTCCATGGATAACTATGTCGTTTGCCTAACTGAAGTCCATGTAGATCACATCCAGTGATCTGTAATCATCAATCCTCCACGTTACTTCTCAAGAAAAAATAAATCAAATTAGTGAGACATGATTATCCACGCACAACCCCATTCCACTATCTAGATAAAGGGTTTTTGCCCATAACGTCGACTTTTCTGCTCATCAAATGCTGCCTGACCTGCTGTGCTTTTCCAGTCCCACTCTCATCTAGACTATAATCTCTAGCATCAGCAGTCCTAAATTTTGTCTATCCCTAATCAGTTCTTGCCTTTCCAAAAGCATGTAAATCCTGGAGCTCATGATTCCCTCCAACACCATGCCCACCACTGATGACCACCGCAACTCTGGAAGCATCTTTGGACAAAAATGAAAGTTGACGTTTTACATCGAGTGATCCTTATTCAGAACTCATATCGGGGGATATTGCATCACTTTAAACACCACAGAGACTGCCAGACCCTCCCCACACAGATACACACACGAATACAGACACATAGAGTCACTCAATATAAATTGGCAGTAATACAGACATTGAGATTGTGTCAATATTTCACTCGCTCTGTCTGGTGTGTGTCATTATTTTTGGGTGGAGTGTGACTGTCAGATAATTGCAATATTTCCAAATACCAAACCTGAAATAATTGTGAAGCTTGTTGAGGACGGTGTGGAACTCCAACAAGAAAGTTATAAATTGGTGTAGTGTTCAGGTGTATGGCAGATGAGGATCAATGCAGCGCAGTGTGAGGTGATGCTCTTCAGTAGGAAGGACATTGAAAGACAATATAAAATAGTTGTTCCGTTATAAAGGAGGTTGAGGAACAGAGGGCCCAGGGTGTATATGAGAACAGATTAGTGAAGATGTCAGGACAGGTGGGGAGAGCAGTAAATCTCACAGATTCAGTATCTGAGCTGTTTACAAGAGGAGGTGTAGGAGGGAGTCTCGGTGCTCCCTTCCTGGGAGGTAGTGGTGATGATGTGATGTGAGCCCACCTTCCTGCCCACCGAGACCGTGGGGATTCCATTTGTACCAGCTGGAGACAAAAGAGAGATGGCATCAGGGCCACGGCTTCTAAGTTGTGCTGGGGGAAACGGAGCTGCCAATGGGTTAAAAGTGAAAATTGCCCTTCACTGAATATTGCTCTTTTCTCGGTCGGTGGGACGTGGATAGTTCAGAATGTTCACATGAGGCTTGGTCATTTCTGTCTATTCCAGGCTGTTTCTTCTGGAATGGGAGAAAGAGAGGGAGGGTGGGAATGGGCACCTCTGCTGTTAGTGCTGGTGTGGGGGGGGGGGGGTGAGATATGGTGTGGTGTCTGGAGGGAGTCAGTCCACAGTGGAGTATCCATGCGATGTTATTAGTGTGTGTGCGTGTGCGGGGGGGCGGGGGTGGGTGGTGGTGTTAATGGGGAAACAGAGAGAGAGGGAAGGTGTTGCAAGCAGCAGTGAGAATGGTGGAGCATGAACGTTGTTCTGGGTCTCTGCTGCAACAGATATACAGTGAGTGTGAATGAGCTGAGTGAATATGGTGACCTTTATCCTGAAAGAGCGGGGAAGTTTATTGATGGTTGTGCTGTATTGCTCGGTATTTCTTCAGACCGCAGATACTGCACTGAGCTGGATGGGGAGCTCAGACCATGCCAGTTGAGTCTGATAGTGTGAGCCCCCTCTGGGAAGAGAATGGTCCCTCTCTGTAGTAACCCATCCATCAGGACATTCGTGCCCCTGTCGACAAACCGTGGTGTAATTGCCCCTTATCTGCCATGTTCGGTGTAAACTATACAAACCAGCTCCAAAATAAAAAAAAACTCAACTGTGTGCCCACTCTCCTTTTAAAGATGGCACCAGTTCCATGGATAACATAATATCCAAGGGTATCAGTGCGATGATGAGTACCTCCAGCCGTGATGGTTGGGAGACTAGGGCTGACATTGAATGAGAGGGGCACCAAGGGGTGGGGGAGGTAGTTAATGAGTTCGATAATGTAGCACAAAGAAACTAGCTCGACCTTGTGCAGACAATCCTTTTGTCACACTCAATGAAAATGGCACTGCGATAAATTATTATTCGATTCAGCACAATGAGACGAAGACACTGGTGACCCCAATCCCAGTTACAATGCTGCCGCTGCTTGACCAATGCTCTCCATCACAGAGAAGGAGCTCAATGTCACCTTCCCCTTGATAAATATGGTAGGGTAGGAGACTGAGGTATCATTGAGGAAGCACTTTTGGACACATAATCATAATTCTACTAGTTTTAAAATAGAGATGGAAAAGAATGAACTGGGTTTAAAAGATAATGGTCTAAATTGGAGGAAAGCCAATTTTGATGATATTAGCAAGAACTTCCAAACGGGATTGGAACAGATATTCGCAGTTACTGGGCCAGCTGAGAGAGGGAAATCTTCAAAAATGAGATGTCAAAGTCACAGAGACAGTCTGTCCCTGTTAGAGTGAAGGGTAAGGCTGGTAGGTGTAAGGAATGCTGGAGGACTGGAGAAATTGAGTGTCAGGTTACAAATAAGAGGGAAGCATATGTCAGGTAAAGAGAGAGAGAGGAGGATTCAAGGTTTTTTCAGTACTCATTCACGGGATGAGGGTATCACTAGTTGGGCCTGCATTCATTACCCAACACTAATTGCCCAGAGGGCAGTTCCGAGTCAAACACATTGTTGTTGGTCTGGAGTCACATGTGCCCCATGCCTGGTAACAATGGCAGTTTGCTTCCTTCAAGGCTATCAGCGATCCTGATGGTTTTTTCCAAAAATCGAAAATGGATTCATCATCGCCATTTGGCTCTTAATTCCAGATTTAAAGTGACTGTCGAGAAGGGTCTAAAGCCAATAGGAGTATCCATAAGAGGGAAATCCGAAGGCCATAAAGGGGACATGAGATAGTTCTGGCAAATAGGGTTAAGGAGAATCCAAAGGAACTCTACACATACATTAAGGACAAAAGAGTAACCTAGGAGAGTTTTGGGCCACTTAAAGATCAGCAAGGTTGCTGATGTGCAAAACCGCAAGAGATGGAGGTGATACTAAACAAGCATCGTGCGTCAGTATTGACTGTGCAGAAGGACACGGAAGCTAAAGAACTTTGGAAACAAACCGTGACACGTTGAAAAGTGCCTGCATAACAGAGAAGGAGATGCTGGTGTTCGTAAAGCCCGTAAAGGTGGAATAATCTCCAGGACCTGATCAGATGCACCCTAGAACTCTGTGGGAAGCGAGTGAAGTGATTGCTGGGCCCATTGCTGAGATATTTGTGTCGTCAATTGTCACAGATAAGGTGCTGGAAGATAGGAGGCTTGCGAACTTGGTGCGATTACTGACAATGTTTAAGAAGGATGGGAAGGAAGAAATAGTGAGCCTGACTTCAGTGGAGGGCAAGTTGTTGGTAAGGATTATGAGGCACAAGGTTTGCATGGATTTTGAAAAGCAAGGACTGATAAGTGATAGGCAACATGGCTCAAAGCATGTAAGTTGTGTCTCACTAAATTGACTGAGTATGTTTGAAGAACTGACTAAGAGGGTTCATTGATGCAGAGCTGTATATTGTTGATATGGTCTTCAGTAAGGCATTTGACAACTTTCTGCATGGTAGGTTGGTTAACAATTTTAGTTCATGTGGAACACAGGGAGAACTAGCCATCGGTATACAGAATTAGCCCGAAGGCAGGAGACAGAAGGTGGTGGTGAAGGATTGTTTTTCGAACAGGAAGGTTGTGACCATTGGTGTGCTACAAGGGTTGGTGCTGGATGCGCTACTTTTCCCTATTCACATAAATCATTTTTTTGTGAAAATTGCAGCAATAGTTGCTAAGTTTGCAGCTGAAATCAAAACTGATGGTGTAGTGGACATCTGAAGGTTTACATCAGAGTACAATGGAATCTTGATCAGATGGGCAATGGGCTGAGAATTGGCAATTTTTAAAAAAAATCTAGATAAATGTGCTGCATTTTGGAAATCCAAATCAGGGCAGGACATATACACTTAATGGTAAGGTCCTGGGGACTATTTGAATTGGGTGGTTATGTTGCTGCTGTACAGCACATTACTTTGGCCACTTTTGGAGTACTGCATTCAATTCTGGTCTCCCTCCTTTTGGAAATATATTGTGAAAATTTAAGAGAGTCAGGAAAGGTTTACAAGGATGTTGCTAGGATTAGAACTATAGGGAGCGTGCGAGTAGGTTGGGTTATTTTATTTCTGTAGCGTGAAGAGCATGTGCAGGGTGTATAGCCAAGGTCTTTTTCCCCAAAACTAGAGAGCATCGATTTTCGATGAGAGGGAAAAGATTTAAAAATGACCTAAGGAGCATTTTTGTTGCCCCACAGAGAGTGGTGCATGTGTGGAATGAGCTGCCAGAGGAGGTGGACGTTTGGATGGGTACATGAAGAGGAAGGGTTTACATCGATATTGGCCAAATGCTAGCAAATGTAATTAGTTTAATTTGGGATATCCCATCAGCATGGACGAGTTAGACTGAAGCATCTTATTCCGTGCTGTGCATCTCCGAGACTCTGACTCTATCTGAGCTTGCACCAATATCGTATTAATTCATCATTCCTGGAAATACTAACCGATGTTGCTAGATATGATCGAAATGTCCTCATTACAGCATTCCGAAGCCTGCAAACACATCCTTCCATAACACTAACTCAGAGTCTCTCTCCCTCTGTCTATTTCCCAAATCCCTCCCATTTGTTGCTGTTTAAACTGCTTCCCCACCATCCAGTTTTAATTGTTCAGTTTTAATGTGAATAACCATCCTATATCTTTTCCTGCCCTTGAATGTTGCTCAACCAAGAGCATCAGATTCCAACACTAAAAAGCTTAGAAACAATGTTCAAAAAGCATTGCTTGCGTTTTCTTTTACTTCCCAGTTTACTGCCATGTGGTCCATGTTGGAAAGTGGTGTTTTAGCAGTTTTGTGGCATACCTTTGTAACTTGTTCTGTGCCTATCCATTGAACGCCTGTGTTAATTACTCTCTGCTGCTCATGTGCTCAATAGCATGAGGAATCCCCACAACTGATAGTGATTCAGACCAGGCTTCTCACTTGCATTTGACCGACATTTGACTTAACTCTAGTTTTTGTACATTCGTGGAAATGCTGGGGATGGTTTCCTCGAGGCTGTGTTTTAAGCTGCTGCGGAAATTCAGGAAGACCAGAGGCTTTGGTGACCCAACTCTGGATGAAACATGGTGACTGTAGTTACAGCATCTGGATCTGCAACATGACCAACAAATGGAGCAGAGGCTGCAGAGGGGAATCTCTGTAAAATGGAATGAGGGAATTACAATTAGATCAGCCATGGATTTGAAGAATGTTGGAGCAGGATAGAGTGGATCGCTCATGCAAATTATTCAGATATTTCTGTTAGTAACAAGCCAATTTCCCTTTTCTCCCAGTGTCACAGACTGGTGGGTAGTGAGTCACCTCCTCCTGTTCCTGGGGAACAGAAATCTGGGGCCTCACTAGCCTCCAGATTTCGCTGTATCCCAGTCTCGAGCAGTTGAGTGACTACCTCATGTTCCTGTGTCCCAAACTTGAACAGCTGAAAGACTGTCACCTGTCCCTGTGTCACAGCCTCGAGCAGTTAAGTGACTGCCTCCTGTTTCTCCATGTTCCTGAGCAGCAGTTTCACTGCTCTGAATGATGTCACAAGGTTAAGAAAGGACTTATTAACAGGGAATTCCAAACTTGGATCCGCATTACAAAATAGTATCAGGAAACTTCTCCAACAAACATTTTATGCAGCTCGTCTGTTATTTTATTCCTGCCACCTTTTATAAACTGGGTGAAACATATAAAACAGTGTAGTGTTCTGACAATACTCCCACATACAGGGAAGACAGATTAAAAAGATTGAAAGATCTATGGTCTATCCCTCAGCAACCCTCATCCATTCTATCCAAACCGAGTAAATGTTCCCTTTCATTGTGTGGTGTAAAATGATGTAAGGAACTGGTTAACTGAAACTGTTTGTTTGGTGACTGTGACTAATGTCAGTCTCCATGGATTCTAATTATCCCAGTGGAGGGTTTTCATCTTTTAATGATAAGAGGGCTCCATTCAATCTGTTATCCCTGGTATGGGCAGGAGCATCACCGATAGCACTAACAGGTATCGGCTGCTCTAGAAGGAGGGAGAGATCAGAAACTGAGAACATTAGACTGTAAAGTTCCAACAGTGGATCAGAATCTGAGAACGTTATACTGGAATGTTACAACAATGGATAAGAATCTGAGAACATTCGACTGGCCAGTTCCAACAGTGGATCAGAATCTGAGAACAATAGACTGGAATGTTCCAGCAATGGACAGGAGGTTATCCTATTATGTTTGGATGCTTTCTACATATTATTGGCGGCCGTTATCATCGCGGATCAGATATGCACTTTACATTATTCAATGTTTTTATTATCCTATCCTGGCTATTGTTGGTGTCCCTGGTAAGTTTCACTGTCGATTTATTATTTGCATTAACCATGTGCGACTGCATTACTGTTATTTTCATTTACTGTACTCTGTAAGTATTCACGCTCCAAACACAACAACAACAGTGAACTTATTCATTCTTTCTCGCCTTCTTTAGTTCTGGCACTGTGCCTTTTTGGTTGACCTACTCACTTTCAGGTGTGACCCAGGATTCATTGCATCACTGCCCTTGCTATTTAAATATTGAACGCTTGGAGGTCACTGTCTTCTGTTCTGGATGCAAACTCCATTTCCTTCCTCTGACTCCATCTCATCCCTGGCCAATAACTTTGGTTGAAACAGACGAGTCACAACTACGGTGATCCCTTTTGTCACAACGTGATTACTGACACCATATCCTGACCATTCCTAATTTAACTATTGTCAACTGCAGAATACATTTCACTGGTTCATTTCATCTGCTGTTTGAACCTTTAGCTATGAAACACAATCTTAATAAAGCCAATAATCTGCTGCTGCTTAACCAAATCTGAGTCGGTAGTCCATGGCTTGTATCTAAAATCCCATCATTCCTGCATGGATTGCTTTATATTGTTGCTAGGTCTGGCAATGCCTTTGCTTTAACATTCATAAGCACGTCGTCATCTCTGTCCATGAAACGGTCCTCAGTCTCCCTCAGTAAATGACACAAAACCCTGTCAGTTGTTCACATTAAACTGATTTCCTCTATATCTATTCTCTCTCAAATAATGAGTTTCATATCTACTGCCCCCAATACACACAGACACACACATACACATACACATACACATACACACAATCTCTTACCTTATGTTTCCACAGTGGAGATGCAGATCCATACATTTGTGGGAGCCCATTTACTGTCACTCACTGCATGGGTTACAAGTTTTACCGTGCAAGACATTTCTGAAGTGCAAGTATTGTAGCAATATACTGGCAAATGTTTGCAATGGTCCCCATGCTGGGCAGGTAGTCCACTAGCATGGTGTGCATAGCTCTCCATTCTGGCTGGTCCTTGTCCCAGTTTATGGTGTCTGGGATGGTTCTGTGAGGCAGATTCACAATTTGATGTAACTAACCGTTACAACTGATCTGGCAATAATTTAATTGAATGCTTTCATTCTTGTGATTGGACCCAACATTTTCTCACTTCTCCAGTTACTCTCACTTCCCTATCTCCTTACCCATATTTTCACAACATGTTATCAGTTAATTAATTGTTTGTCTTTTTTTCTGTACCTTTGCCTCGTGTTGTTTTTTGGCTCCCGTATGTATCGAGTGCTGTAATTGTGAAGCTCAGAAACAATGAAATGGTATGTGGCGGGTTGTCGCTCCAAGTTGGAAAGGGTGTCCCAGCAGCTTTGAGGCACGTCTTTGAAACTGGGTCTGTGCATGACCACGGAAGGCCTGTGTTTGTCCCTCTCAGATGATTGTGTGGTCCATAACATGAGGAAACCCCTCGAGTATTATTGTCAAGGAACAGGTCTCTAACTTGGAGCTGAGGGGCGTTTGACTGACTCCTCTTATTAAAACGTTCGTGGAGGGACTGGGGACGGTTTGCTGCAGGTTGTGCTGTGAGCTGCCTCAGGTATTCAGTGAGACTTGAGGATTTGGTGACCAACTCTGGATGGAGCCTCATTTGGGTGTGTAACATGAACAACAAATGGAGCAGAGGCTGCAGAGAGGGAAAGCTTTGAAACCACCGAGTGTGTGTAGGGAAAGCAATCTGCCAAATCTGCCTGTGTTTTAACGAGGAGATAGACATCCTTTCCCTCTCCCTTTGAAATACACCCATGTAAATTCACCCTCTCCTCCCCGCACACAAACACAATCCCCCTCTCTTATGCGCACGTACACCCTCTCTCTCCCTCCCAAGGACTGACATACTTCCCCTCACTCTCTCACAAACATATATTGTCTCTGTCTCCCTCCCACAGACACTACACCTTGTTTTCAAAGACACACATGCACGTGCACGCAAACACACAGACACACACCCGTCTAATCCGTAATTTGAATTTTTATTTGCTGGTTTGTATTTCCAGATGCATTATAGTTTCTCAATAAAATATAAAATTTGTAGACAGTCAGTCCACGCGATATTTTATGAACTCCTACTTTGGAAATAAACTCAGTCTGATTTCAGGTGAAGACACATACACTCTCCAAACAAGATCACTTTCCTAAAATACGTTGTCTGACTGGAGGAGTCAACTCCTTTACATCGATAATACCTGAAGGTATCTCCAGGCAGGACTTGAAAGGAACTCTGGGAATTGCATATTCATCAATCAAAACCTGCATCTCCATTCTGAACGAATTAAGATTTAGCAGCCATTTTAGCTGTGTTTAATTCATGTGCATGTGTTGTACAAACCCTTCATCTTTTCCTTATAAATTTTGTGCCTAAGGTCCTCTCTCTCTAACACCTGACGAAGAAGCAGGACAATGAAAGCTTGTGTTTTCAAATAAACCCGTCAGACTATAACCTGGTGCCATGTGATTACTGACCTTACTCAACCCAGTCCAAAGCTAGCACCTCCATATCATGGTTTTTATTGATTGGCCAATTTTCTCTCCAAGCAAATAAATTGTCCCAACCCCATGTGCTCTTGTCTTGCATATTAATCTTTTGTCAAGCATGTTATGCATTGTCTTCTTGCAGTCCAGATATAATACATCTTTCAGATCCCGGTTGCTCAACTTGTTTGTCACACTTTTTAATAAAAAAAGTTAGGAAAATCATTCAAACATGATTTATCCTTAATAAAATCATGTCGACCTTGATGGATTGTAGTTTGACTTTCAACGTCTTCTGTTGTTAATTCCTTAATAACAAATTCGAACAATTTGTCTTCAGTCCCAATCGTTTGCACATCCCTTTCCATTCCCGAGTCAAGTTGGTTATTCTAAGTTCTTCCCTTTCCAGTCCATTTCAATTCCTGTGAAATAGGCACGAGGCTGTAAAAGATCGACTCCAATTGCAGTGTAACTGGCATGGGTGGCTGATTGAACTCATTCTGTTCCTGCTTTACACACATGATGGGCTGAATGTCCTCCTGATGTTCCTACACTATAGTTTTGATGGCTTGCATGTCCTGTGACTGTTCCTAACCAAGCCGCTCAAGGTCTCAATGTCCTCCTCCTGTTGCTCAATGACAAGTTTGGGGATTTATGGAATCTCCCTGCTGTTTTGCCACATTTTGAGTGTTGAATTGTGCAGGCATGTTGCGTTGCCCACAGTGGGTAGCTCAAAGGTTATCACTGCTGTCTCCCAGCACGAGAGATCTGGGTTCAATTTCAGTCTTGGTTCAGTGTTTGTGTGCAGTTTGCACATTCTCCCTGTGCCTGCACACAATAGCATAGGCTACATAAATCTTTAAACAGTATATTGTAATGAACTAGTACAGTGAATGTCACAATTTACCACTACAGGCACTGACTAAGCACTGTACCTTTCACCAAGATCTTCACCAGAAAGCACACGAGCTGACTGACCACGTGATGCCGATGCGGAATTCCAGTTCTTTCCAAGATATTCCCCTCCCTGTTTGAAATTAATTTCCTTCTAAATGTAGACTACAAATCCCACATTCAGGCTCAGTATCAAGGCTTGCAGAGCCGATTACATTGCTGCTTTAGATGAGTACACCGAGGGTGCATTAGGCAGACAGGGGGATCCTGAGGCTGGGATTTACTCTTCAGCCGGTGCCAGAGACGGTCTCCCTTAATAGTGAACGGGAGCTCGCTTCATAAAGAAAGGAGCACAATTCACTAATTGTGTTGCAGCGAAATTGCGTTTAATAAACACACCTTATTGGATATCTGGCTGTATATTGAATGGAGGATTAAAGTTGATGGACCAAAGAGAATACAGTAGTTCCAATTTTATATGTTCCGCTGTTTAAACATACTAAAGGATATGAACACTGTGTGCGGAAAACTGAATTGAGGAGATTTTCACCATGAACTAGAATGGAGGATGTTCAGGATGTTGAATGACCTACTCCTTTTCCGAGGTTTCTGTGCAGTCTGTGGGAAAGTTCTGTAAATGCTGTCACCTGCTCTCAGCTGTTAGGAAAGAGATCTCTGCGGGATCAACACGGTAGTATATCCCGTTCCAATACTGAGGCTGGTGCCGGGTGCTCTGTACGGCTTTATCCTTTAATACACCCAGAACAGTTTGATACAACAGAGTGTCTTACTTGGCCGTTTCCGAGACCATTGAAGAGTTGATCACATGTCTGTGTGTCTGGAGTCACGTTTCGGCCAGACCAGGAAAGCGAAGGAGGTTCACTTCCTGAAACTACATAGAGGAAGGAAATTGGTGTTTACAATCAACATTGGCTTCAAGATCACTGTTAATGACTCCAGGTTTTACATATCGATATTTTGTTAATTATAAAGTCCACAGTCGCCATTAGCCTGGTCTGGATTAGTAATCCAGTGACATTTTCACAACTGCACCACCTCCACATGGGGACCAATCTGAAATCACACTGAGCTGGTTATTTCTGTGCTGCTTGACAACTCTGTCAAAAAGAACTCCCAAAATGTGACTGTCGCGATGGGACTCAGGGCGTTGTAAATGGTCAGACTGTAGTTATTCCTTTGTTATGGGATTGGGCATAGCTGAGTAAATTTACACATTGCCAGGAAGATGTCAGAGTTGGAGCTGGAATGAAACAGCTTCCCCAGGGACACGGCTTGTTGTACAGCACAAGACTTCAGTCCTATTGCAGGAATGGGGTCAGAGACCATTGCCTTTGTCTTAACTACTGTGTTCCGCTGTTTCTTCATGTCACATACAGCAAATCAGATCGATTAAAGACTGGCATCTGTGCTTCTGCGGGCAGCATGGTGAGGGTGAGGTCGGTCATCAACTCAACACTTCTGGCTGAGGACGTTGCAGATAATACAACCATGTCTTTTACATTGATGTACAGGGCTGTCCCTTGATTTAGGATGGCGATATTTATGGAGTCCTCTCCTCCAGTGAGTTATTTAATAGTCCATCGACATTTATGTCTGGATCTGGCAGCACTGCAGAGCTTAGATCTGATCTGTTAGTCTTGGGATCATTTCGCCCTCTGTATCAGATGTTGGTCCTGCTGTTTAGAATATAACCAGTCAAGTGCGATAGCTTTAATGGATTGTCATCAGGTTTAGGTACACATGGTTCCGACCCTATAATGTTCATCCGCTCTCGTCGCTGAACCATAGATCAGCTTGATGGTAATGGTAGGTTGAGGGATTATCCTGTGGAAAATGTTACAGATTGTAGTTGAATACCATTCTGCTGCTGCTGTGATTCTACCACACCACATGAATGCCCACTTTGAGCTCCAATATGTTGAATTCAATTCTACTGACTCTCCCCCAGTTCACAACAAGACCCATTCATCCATCCCCCTTGTACTCAGTGTCTTAAACTGGTTTCCGATGTGGTTAAACCTTCCATTTTCCGATTCTCATTCTGCTGAGGGGTCTCTCTCCCTGGTGTCCCGCCTCCAATTTGTTACTTTGCACAAAACCCTTAACATATGCATCTGAATTTTTTCCATTCCCCAATGCCATCTTCTGTGTTTGATGTGAATGTGTTCCCCTCTGTTTCTCTCCCTGACCATGATTAAGAGCTCTGCAGTGTCAGTGATGCCAGCCTTATGCAGTTTTAGATCAAGAAATGTGTGCACTTTGCATTATCGGTCACTTCCCAGTGCACGACATTCCTTGTTAGGCAAGGCGTTTCAACAGCTTTAACACACGTCTATTGTTTAAAAACAGAAATCGCTGACGAAACTCGGCAGGTCTGGCAGCATCTTGTGGAGTGAAAGCAGAGTTAAGTTTTCAGGGCCAGTGACCCTTCTCCAAAACTCCCATTTTCTCCAGCAAATTTTGAATTTTCATTTCCAATATCCATAGTTATTTGTTTAATGAAAACTTGGTCTGAGCATATTCATTTCTAGAGAAACCCACCAGGTCGGGCATCGTCTGCAGAGACAGAGAAACAGAGTTAGCGTTTGAAGTCCAGTATAACACTTCTTCAGAACTGAAAACAATTGGAAAATGAGTTTTATAATCTTGTGACAGATGTGCGGAGTGGGTTGACGGATAAAAGAGGGTGTGGCAAAAGATAAACATGTTTTTAATAGTGGTGATCGAGAAGATGATGTGAAATAGCTTTAAATTAAGATGTGAATGGAGAAAAGGGATTCTCGCTATTGAGTGAAAGGTAAAGAAGATACAACCACACAAGGTCATAGGCAGGCCAGGAGGGAGAATGTACGGAAACTGGAGAACAGTTATAATGGGGTCAGACTGTGAAGTTATGAAATTGTACATTACCTCCTACAGGCTGTATCGTACGAAAGTGTAAAGTGAGTTGTTACTCGAGTTTGGGTTGTGCTTCCTTGGAACATTGCAGCAGCCCAGGGCCGAAATTTTAGCATGGGAGCAAGGTAGGTTATTGAAATGGGAAGCAACGAGAATATCAGGGTTATTTCTACAGACAGAATGGGAGTGTTCCTCAAAGCAATCGCTGTTTGGTCTCACCAATACAGAGAGACTGCATTGTGAGCAGCAATAATAGGAGAGCAGATTGAAAGTTTACAAGTGAAATGCTGCTTCACCTGGAAGGTATGTTTGGGGCCTTGGACAGTGAGGAGGGAAGAGGTGAATGAGCCAGTGTTGCAGGTTCTGCAATTGCATGGGAACGTGCCATGGGGGAGTGGGGAAGTGTTCGGGGTAATGGAGGGTGACACAGAGGGAATGGTCCCTGTGAAATACTGACAGTGGACGGGAGGGGAAGATGTGTTTGATGGGGCTGTCCTGCTGGAGATGGTGGAAATGACGTAAGATGATTATGTGAATGTGGATGCTAGTGCAGGAGGAAATGTGGACAAGGAAGAATCTATAATGTACTGGGATGGAAGGGACGGACTGAGGGCAACACCGTGGGAGATGGGACAGTGACAACTGAAGTCCCTGTCCACCGGAGTTAAGGGATTTTTGGTTTGAAGGAAAAGGAGGTACATTAGATGCAGCTCACCGGAATGTCCCCTCATCAAACAGAAAAAAGCAGATATCCTAAACCGCTCAGTAATTATTGTTTCTGTTCAAAAAGAAGAACTCGATGAGAAGGTGAACCTCCCAGGGTTGACAAAAGCTCTCAACGATACTATTGATGAGCAATAGTGGAGGGCCAGATTTATAATGTTTATTTCAGGGACCATAAGCAGATGTTAGGCATGAATTTCAGCTGTGCTTCCTGATTTACCCCCCGGAAAACCCTGCCATTGCTGCTCCATCCTCTTCCCTGCTCGTCTTTCCTTTCTGATTTCAGGTCCTTCCTCCTAAATTACAGAGGACATTCTCTCACATTATGGTTCCTACCCACTTCACCTGAAACTCTTTGGTCAAGCCTACCAACGCTGCAGTAGCACCAAGCTGTGTTTTGTGCTGCCACTTTGACTCAGTGGTACATTTTGTCTCAGTGTGGCTCGGCCTCTCCATTCATGCTGTTTTCCACCTCCCACTCACATCTCATTCCGGAATGTTTCCTTCTCGGAGTAAACCTTACTGAAAACACCTCTCCCCCTTTAGCACTGAATTCACACTGTTATCCAAATTTCAAAAAGTATACTCAGCCTTCATCTCACTCTGCTAAATGCAACTGCACACTGACCGTGTGGTACAAGAATTCCTCTTCTTATAAGGTTCAAGCCAGAGATGGGCTTTCACTGTAGAGATCATCACCCCATTTGAAAAAAAGCAATTCAGGTGTTTGACCTCTTATTGGTACCCGTAAGAGTTTCCTGCTGCCTTAGTATTGTAACATGGAGAAAAAAAAACAAATCACAGTATGAAACTTGGGCTGAGTGTTATTTCCCTGTCATTTGAATATTGTTTCATATTTGCAGTGCTTATCTTTAAATGATTGTTCGTGAAGTTAGTGTTAGATGGTGTGTAGGAGGTTGAGGGATGACATTGTAGAATTATGAGAGGTATGGATAGAGTGACCAGCCAAGGTCATTTTCCACGGGATGGGGGAGTTCAACCATAGAAGGCATAGGTTTAAGGTGAAAGAGCGAATATTTGCAATGGACGACGGGTCAATGTCTTCACTCAGAGGGTGATGTGTGTATATGGAATGAGCTGTTAGAGGAAGAGTGGGAGATGCAAGTACAGCGACAACATTTAAAACTCATTAGGACAAACATATGAATGGGAAACGTTTAGAGGCATATGGATCAAATGCAATCAGATAGGACTAGTTTAGCTTGGAAATCCTGTTCAGAATGGACAAGTTGGACCAAAGGGTCTGTTTGTGCGCGATATGACTGTATGAATCTAGAAAGCGAAGAAAAGAGGAGAAAAGGCATAATGTAGTAAATTGGCAAGAAATACAAAAACAAGAAGCATGAGCTTTTCCGAGCATATAAAAAAAGTTAAAGATGAGCGTATGGCCTTAAGTGACCTTAGGTGAAATTAAGTCAGGAAAGTACATTGAGGATAATTGGAGGTTGTGACTGAAGAATTAGCTCCAGGGGGAAGACAGATAATTTACACCCATGTTTTACATCTTTCCTCACAGGGGAAGCCACGGTAAGTATTTCATTGATGTAAACAAAGTGGTAATAGGAGGGAAGTTCTTGAACCGTCTCTAACAAAAAGAACAAGGAGTTTTCTAACCGATAAGACTAAGAGTAGACAGGCCAGCAGTAATTCATAGCTGGTTTTAAAAGAAATGGTCACAGTCTTGGGATCGTGGCGCCCTCTCTATCCGATGTTAGTTCTGCACTTTGTTAATGTAAGCAGTAAGTGCGGTAGCTTGAATGGGTTGTCATCAAGTTTAGATACACATGGTTCTAGCCATGGTATGTTCACCCACGCTCATCACTGAACCGGAGATCGGCTTCATGGTATTGGTAGACTGAGAGTTTATATTGTGGTTAAATATAATTCTACTGCTGCTGCTGCTACTACAGCTGCTATGATTTGCAGCATCACATGAATGCCCAGTTTGAGCTGCAATATCTGCAATACAATTCTGCTGCCTGTCCTCAAATCGCAAGGGGACCCAGTCACCCTTCTCCCCTGTACACAGTACGCTATCCTGGTTTCTGATGTAGGAACGCTTCCATTTTTGCAATGTTTGTGAAGGTTTGTAGCTCAGGTTGAGGCTTAGGGTGTAGGTTTGCTCGCTGAGCTGTAGGTTTGACATCCAGATGTTTCATTACCTGGCTAGGTAACATCATCAGTGGCGACATCCAAGTGAAGCGAAGCTGTTGTCTCCTGCTTTCTATTTATATATTTCTCCTGGACGGGGTTCCTGGGGTTTGTGGTGATGTAATTTCCTGTTCGTTTCCTGAGGGGTTGATGGATGGTATCCAGATCTGTGTGATTGTTTATGGCGATGTTGTTGGAGTGCCAGGCCTCCAGGAATTATCTGGCATGTCTTTGCTTACCCTGTCCCAGGATAGATGTGTTGTTCCAGTCGAAATGGTGTTTTTTTTAATCCTTTTTTAAAATCCTCATTCTGTTAGGGTATCTTCATGATGCCATGCCTTCAATTTGTCACATTCCTTAAAAGTATTTAACGTTTTCATCTGACTCTTTTCCCCTCCAGTAATGCCATCTTCTGTTTAAAGCGAATGTGTTTCCCACTGTTTCTCTCCATGACAATGATTAAGAGCTCTGTAGAGTCGGTGATGACAGCCTTATGTAGTTTCAGAACAAATGAATTTATATACCTTGCGTTATCATTCCCTTCCCGATGTATGGCGCTCCCTGTTGGACAGGGTGTGTGAGCAGCTTTGACACACATGTTTGAAACTTGTTCGAAAACAGAAATTACCGAAGACTCTGATAGCATCTGTGGAGTGCAAGCAGAGGTAATCTTTCGGGTTCTGAGACTGTTCGTCAAAGCACCCAGTAAGTCCAACAATTTTTGTTTTCGTTTCAGATTTCCTGTATCCAATGACCTTTGCTATATTGAAAATGTATTCTGTAACTTTTCATTTTTGACGGAACTCAGTGGGTCTGGCAACATCTGCAGAGACAGAGAAACAATGTTAATGTTTCAAGTCCAGTGTAAATCTTCTTCAGAAGTATAAAGGATTGGAAAGTGAGTGCTTTAGTATCTTGACAGAGTGTGTTTGGAGGCCCAGCGTGAAAGACAAATGGGCTTTAAATTGTGATTAAAGAGACACAGATATATAATGGGTGTAAAATAATGTGCAAATACTGGAAATTGATTTTCTTTGTTGAATGCAACATAAACAAGACACGATCTTAGGGAGCCCAGGAGGGAGAGTGCATGGAAAATGGAGAACAGCCATAATGGGTTCGGGCTGTGAATTTATGGAATTGAGTATGAACTCCTACAGACTGTAACGTGCAAAAGTGTAAAGTGGGGTGTTAACCGAGCTTGGGTCATGCTTCATTGGAACATTGCCGCAGCCTGCATTTTCTAAGAATCCCTACGGTGTGGAAATAGGCCCTTCGGCCCAACGGGTCTATACTGACCCTCCAAAGAGTATGTGAACCAATCCCATTCTCTACCCTAATACTATACATAGACCTTTGACTATTACACCTAACCTCAACATCCCTGAACACAATTGGCAATTCAGTATGGCCAGTTCACCTAACCTGCACAACTTTGAACTGTGGCAGGAAACTGGAGCACCCAGAGAAAATCGAACCCAGTTGCCTGATGTTGTGAGACAGTAGCGCAAACTACTGAGCCACCGTGCCATCCAGGACCGAAATATTATAATGCCACAACTCTATATGAGCAGAAATGAAGCCACTCGGACCATCAAGTCTGCTCCGCCATTCAATCACGACTGATAGATTTTCAACCCCATTTCCCTGCTTCCCCTCAGAAACCTTTGATTCCCTTGTCAATCAAGAACTTATCTGTCTCTGTTTTGAATATACTAAATAGAACATTTAACATAGAAAAGTACAGCACAGAACAGGCCCTTTGGTCCACGATGTTGTCTCGAGATTTATTCCGAATGTAAAATATGATAACTTAAATTACACAATCCTCAATTCACTGCTCCACACGTGCATGTTCAGCAGTCGCTTCAATGTCCCCAATGACTCTGCTTCCACCATCAGAGCTGGCAACGCATTCCATGCATTCACAACTCTCTGCGTAATGAACCTATCTCTGACGTCTCCCTTATAACTTCCTCCTAATATCTTCAAACTATGACTTCTCGTACTAGTCAATACTGCCCTGGGGAAAAGTCTCTAGGTATTAACTCTATCTGTTGCTCTCATTATTTTGTACAGCTCGATCAGCTCTCCTCTCTCCTCCTTGTCTCCAGAGAGAAAGGTCCAATCTTGTTCAACCTTTCTTCATAAAGCAAGCCCTCCAGTCCAGGCAGCATCCTGGTAAAACTTCTTTGCACCCTCTACAAAGTCTCTGTATCTTTCCTATGGTAGGGCGACGACAACTGCATGCAATATTCCTAGGGTGGTCTCACTACTGACTTGGAGATCTGCAACAAAACTTCACGGCTCTTAAAATCGATCCCCCTGTTAATGAAAGCCAAAACACCATATGCTTTCTTGACACATTATCCACTTGGGTGGAACCTTTGAGGGATCGATGCACTTACACACCCAGATTCCTCTGTTCCTCCACACTGCCAAGAATCCTGTAATTAATGCTATATTCAGGATTCGAATTTGACCTTCCAAAATGCATCATTTCGCATTCATCCAGGTTGAACTCCATCTGCCATTTCTCAGCCCAGCTCTGCGTCCTGTCTATGCCGCGCTGCAGCCTACAAAAGCCCTCTATACGATCGATGACACCTCCAACGTTTGTGTCATCAGCAAATTTACTAATCCACCCGAAAACCTCCTCATCCAAGTCATTGATAAAACCTACAAAGAGCAGAGGTCCAAGAAAACAGCCCTGTGGGATCCCACTCAACACTGTCCTCCAAGCAGAATACCTTCCATCTTCAACCACTGTCTGCCTTCTGCCAGCCAACCAATTCTGAATCCAGATAGCCAAATCTCCCTGTACACCATACTTCCTGACTTTATGAATGAGATTTCTATGGTGAACCCTAACAAATACCTTGCTGAAGTCCACATGCACCACATCCACTGCTAGACCGTCGTCTACCTGTCTTGACACCTCCTCAAAGAAATCAATAAGATTTGTGAGGCATGACCTGTCCCTCATGAAGCCATGCTTCCTGCCTTTAATCACACAATGCTTTGCAAATAGTCATAAATCCTATCCCTCGGATTTTTTTCCAAACTTTGCTGGCCACAGACGTAAGACTGACTGGTCTCTAATTGCCAGGGATTTCCCTATTACCCTTCTTGAAATAAGGAACAACATTCGCCTCCTTCCAACCCTCTGGTACGACTCCTATGAAGAGTGTGGAGGCAAATGTTCTCACCAGTGGCTTAGCAACCTCCTTTCTTGCTTCCCGGAGCAGTCTAGGATAAATCTGGTCTGTCCCTGGGGACATATCCATCTTAATGTTTTCCAAAATTGGTAGCACATCAACTTCACCAATCTTGACCTGGTCTGGCCCAGCTCCTCTAAGTTTTCATTTACACCTTTGCTCGGTGAAAATCGAAGCAAAAAACTCAATTAGGGGTTCCCCTATCTGCTCAGACTCCACACATAAGTTCCTTGCGCTAATCCTGATCAGCCCTACCTACTCCCTGATTATTGTCTTATTACTCACGTATGAGAAAAATGCATTTGGATTCTCCCTAATCGTTCATGCCAAGCCTTTTTCGTGCCCCATCATGGCTCGCCTCTGTCCATTTCGGAGCTCCTTTCCAGCAAGCCTGGAATCCTCTAAAGCTGTGCTAGATCCTTGCTTCTTCCATCTTACATCAGCTGCCTGCTTGCTTTTTACGAGACGTTCCTCTGTTTTCATCATCCAAGGTTCCTTAATCTTACCCCTTCCTACCCAACTCAGAGGAACAAATTTGTGTATCACTGGCAACAACTGCTCCTTAAACAGTCTCCACATGTCTGCTGTGCCCTTTCTGTAGAACAATTGCTCACAGTCTCTACTTCCCAATTCCTGTCTGATAGCATTATAATTTCCTTTTCCACAATTAGACATCTCCCCTCGGAAAATGCACCTTTCACTCTCGCAGACTATGCCACATGTGAGGCAGTTGTGATCACTTTCACCAAAGTGCTCTCCCTTAGTGAGTTCTGACACCTGTCCTGGCTCGTTGCTGAGCACCAAATCCAAAATAGCCTCTCCCTCGTCGGTCTGTCTCCATACTGAGCAAGGAAACCGTCCTGAACACACCTGACAAAAACGGATTCATCCACACCATCTGCACTGAGAAGGTTCCAGTCGATATTGGAAACGTTGAAATCACCCATAACTATAATCCTGCTACTTCTGCATTTTTCCAGAATCTGCCCGCCTATGAGATCTTCAATCTCTCTGCTGCTATTAGGTGGTCTGTAGAAAACGCCCAAATGCGGTGACTGTTCCCTTGCTGTTCCTAACTTCCAACCATGCTGACTCAGTAGACAAACCTTCCTCATCAACCTTCATTTCTGTAGCTGTGACGCACTCTCTGATTAGCAATGTTACACCCCCTCCTCATTTTCCATTCACCCTGTTCGTTTTTAGAAAAGATTAGATTACTTGCAATGTGGAAACGGGCCCTTTGGCCCAACAAGTCCACAACAACCCTCCATAGAGCAAGCCACCCAAAACCGTTCCCCTACATTTACCCCTTCATCTAACACTACGGCCAATTTAGCGTGGCCAATTCACCTAATCTGCACACCTTTGGATTATGGGAGGAAACGGGAGCACCCGGAGGAAACCAACGAGGAAAATTTGCAAACTCTACGCTGACAGTTTCCTAAGGTGTGAATTGAACGCGGGTCTCTGGCACTGTGAGACAGCAGTGCTAACCATTGTGCTACCCCAAAACATTTTTAAACGTTCTAAACACTGGAACATCAAGTAACCATCTCTGCCCCTGTGAAACCAACGTCTCTGTTATGACCACGACATCGTAGCCCCAAGTACTGATCCATGCTCTATGTTTGTCACTCTTATTTCGTACATTCCTTGCATTAAAGCAGACGCACCTTAACTGATCCCTTTGTTTCATCGCGTGAGAAACCTTCCTGATAGATTCAATTTATCCTGTCACTGTCCCGTCTGCAGCTAACCCCCTCTCAGACATGTGGTCTAATTCCTAACCCCATACCAAACTAGTTTAAACTCGCCAGAATCACACGAGCAAACCTCCCAAACAGGACATTTGTGCCCCTCCAGTTCAGGTGCAACCCGTCCGTCATGTACAGGTCCCACCATCCCCAGAAGGTATCCCGATGGTCTAAGTATCTGAAGCCCTCCTTCCTGCTCCAGCCTCGCAGCCACGTGTAAAGCTGCATTCGCTGACTCTTCCTCATGTCACTAGCTCGTGTCACTGGTAGCAAACCTGAGATCACTACTCTACTCGTCCTGCTCTTCAGCTTGCAAACTAACTCTCTGTAGTCAATTTTCAGATCCTCAGTCCCTTTCCTGGCTATATCGTTGGTGCAAAATGATTTGGTTTCCTCAGCCTTCTGTGTTAAGGAATTCCACAATTTCACCACCCTCTGGCTAAAGACGGTTCATCCTTCTAATCTCCATTGAGTATAAACCCAGAGTTCTCCAACATTTCTCATGTGTTAAGTTTTTCATTTCTGGTGAACCTTCTCTTGACACACACCAAGGCTAAAACATCCTTACTGAGATATGCGGCACAAAATAATGGTAATGTGGTCTGACCAGAGCCTAAGAAAGCCTCCGAATCCCCACCATTATAACCTACTCCTCTCGAGATGAATGGCAACATTGTATCTGCTTTCTTAACTACTGACTCAACCTGTAAGTGTATCTAAGGCGAATCCTGCGCTTGGAATCCCAAATCACCCAGTTACTCAGATTTCAGATTTTTTTTTCCATTTAGTAAATAGTCCATGCCTGTATTCTTCATACCAAAGTGCATGACCTCACATTCTCCCACATTGTATTCAATCTGCCACTACTTTTCTCACTCTCCTAAACTGTCGAAATCTTTCTGCAGGCTCCCTGCCTCCTCAATACTACATGCCCCTCCAGCTATCTTTGCATCATCTGCAAACGTGGCCAGAATGCATTCTGTCCCGCCACTCAGATCATTAACCATGCAAGTGAAATATTGTGGTCCGAACATTGACTCTTGGGGAATACTGCTAGTCACCAGCTGCCATCCCGAGAGGGACAATTGTATCCTCACTCTGAAACCTGTCAGAGAGCCAACTTTTTATCCATGCTAGTACCTGGCCTCTGACATCATGGGTCCTTATCTTACTCTGGAGACTCCTGTGCAGTACCATAACAGAGGTCTTCTGGAAGTTCAGATAGGTAACTGTCTCTGGTCCATCCCGTCGTTACCTCCTCAAAGAATTCTCATTATCTTGAGAGCAATGTATGTTCTTGAAATTGGGAGCAATCAAAATGTCAGGGTCATTACTACAGACAGAGTGGAGATGTTCATCAAAGAAGTTTCTGTTTAGCTCACTAATGTAAAGGAGACTGCATCGTGAGCAGCAATGACAGGAGACCTAATTGAAAGCGTACAAGTGAAATGCTGCTTCACCTGGAAGGTGTGTTTAGAGCCTTCGACAGTGAAGAGGGAAGAGATGAATGGGCAAAAGTTGCAGCTTCTGCATTTACATGGGAAAGTGCCATGGGGATGTGGCGAAGTGTTCGAGGTAACTGAGCGTGCCATAGAAGGAATGGTCCCTGTGAATTTCTGACAGTGGACGGGAGGGGAAGAAGTGTTTTATGACGCTGTCCTGCTGGAGGTGATGGAAGTGGCGGAGGATGATTCTGTGAATGTGGAATCTAATGCAGTAGGAAGTGAAGACAAGGGGAGAACTATCATTGTTCTGGGGAGGAAGGAACGGAGTGAGGGCAGAGTGAGGGAGATGTGACAGGCACAGCTGAAAGCTCAGTCCCTCAGATTTCGGGGATTTCTCGTTTGAGAGAAAAGGATGACATGTAGGAGGCTTCCCACTGGAATGTGACATCATCGAACAGAAATGACTGAGCCATGGAAACTTGGTGAATGGAGCTGATCATGTGTTCAGCCCAATACGTAGTTTCCCCTTGAATGATTGTAAAGAGCCACACATTTCAAATGCAGATTTATGTCATATATCTGGTCAAATACGGAGTGCTAAAATAGTCACAGATGAAGATCAGCAGATGTGGTGTGTGTGTGGGGGGGGGGGGTATGGTGCGGGAACATTTAAGCAGGTACTGATTAATAACTCTCATTAATGTTTGGCTCTGGTGAAAAAGAAGATGATATGAAGATGTGAAGATGAACCACCCATAAAGGCTGTGAAGGATACTAATCAATCACAACCTAAAGGATTCAGATTGTTGAGCTCTAGCCTCGGCCACATTTGGGAAGTTTACTTTTGGAACAAGAAGTAGATTGTATAAAACAAAATACAAAGAAAAAACATTTCAAAACTGGCAAGAAATATGAAAAGAAACTAACCGCAAGAGTTTTCCCATATTGAATAAAAAAAACATTCATGTGTGTGTGACCCTTGGAAGAAAGGCAGAAAAGAATATTTGGGTCACCTGTAGAATGTGACTGGGGAACTGGTTTCAGGAAGAGAATTTAAAACAGTATTTTACATCGCTTCTCACGGGGAAGGCACGAAGAGTTTCAATATTATAAACAAAATTGTAGTCAGATGAAAGTTTTGCACTGTTCCTAACAAAACGAACAAGGCTTTTCTCAAACAGAAAAGACCAAGGTTAATCAGCTCATCTGCAGTTCATAACTTGTTTTAATAGAAGTGGTTACAGAGTGACTGGTGGCACTGTGTGAAATATTCCATAATTCTCGGGATTAAAGAAGTGTTTCAGTGAAACTGGAGAAAAAGTGGCGCATGTCTTCAAGAAAAGAGTGAGTATTCAAGTGTTTAGGTGCTCCCTTTGTCTGAATAGTGGAGCATATGCGTTACATACTGGGGGTTGAACATTTTGCTGAAGTTGAATTATTTTGAAAATTATCTGGAACATTGTAGAAACGACATCATCCAGAGAAATCTAGAAACTTCACTCATAAGAACATTTTATAACCATGTGGGGGTATTGCGTAAATGATAGAGAGAGAGAGACAGAGCTGCATTGCAGTGGTGAGAGTGATGGAGCCTTATTCTGGGGAATGCGCTAACAGATATACAATGAGTGCGAGAGAGTAGAGAGAATACAGTGACCCTTGTCCTGACAGAACGGGGAAGGTTATTGATGCTTTCCCTGTGTTGCTGGACTTTTCTTCGGACCGCAGATACTGCACTGAGCTGGGTGGTGTGTTCAGACCATGCTCTGGGAAAAGAAACTGTCACCCTCTCTACTAGACCTCACCAGGACTCGGTGCTCCTGTCGACAAGCTGTGGTGTAATTTCCCCTTATCTGCCATGCTCGGGTAAACTGTGCAGGGCAGCTCCAAACTGAGAAAGCTCAAGTGTGTCCATTGGCCTTTAATAATTGCAGCAGTACCAGGGATCACTGAATATCCAGGGCATCGGGCGATGGTGAGCACCTCAGCATAATGGTGGGAAATCGGCTGGCGTTGAATGAGAGGGACACCAT
>NW_026867642.1:0-74900 GCF_020745735.1 Hemiscyllium ocellatum
ATGGGACAATTTAGCACGGCCAATCCACCCTAACCTACACATCCCTGAACACTGTGGGACAATTTAGCACGGCCAATCCACCCTAACCTACACATCCCTAAACACTGTGGACAATTTAGCACGGCCAATCCACCCTAACCTACACATCCCTGAACACTATGGGACAATTTAGCACGGCCAATCCACCCTAACCTACACATCCCTGAACACTGTGGACAATTTAGCACGGCCAATCCACCAAACCTACACATCCCTGAAACTATGGGACAATTTAGCACGGCCAATCCACACTAAACCTACACATCCCTGAACACTATGGACAATTTAGCACGGCCAATCCACCCTAACCTACACATCCCTGAACACTGTGGGACAATTTAGCACGGCCAATCCACCCTAACCTACACATCCCTGAACACTTGTGGACAATTTAGCACGGCCAATCCACCCTAACCTACACATCCCTGAACACTATGGGACAATTTAGCACGGCCAATCCACCCTAACCTACACATCCCTGAACACTATGGGACAATTTAGCACGGCCAATCCACCCTAACCTACACATCCCTGAACACTATGGGACAATTTAGCACGGCCAATCCACCTATACTACACATCCCTGAACACTGTGGGACAATTTAGCACGGCCAATCCACCCTAACCTACACATCCCTGAACACTATGGGCAATTTAGCACGACCAATCCACCTAAACTACACATCCCTGAACACTATGGGACAATTTTAGCACGGCCAATCCACCCTAACCTACACATCCCTGAACACTGTGGGACAATTTAGCACGGCCAATCCACCCTAACCTACACATCCCTGAACACTGTGGACAATTTAGCACGGCCAATCCACCCTAACCTACACATCCCTGAACACTATGGGACAATTTAGCACGGCCAATCCACCCTAACCTACACATCCCTGAACACTATGGGACAATTTAGCACGGCCAATCCACCCTAACCGCACATCCCTGAACACTGTGGGACAATTTAGCACGGCCAATCCACCCTAACCTACACATCCCTGAACACTTGGGACAATTTAGCACGGCCAATCCACCCTAACCTACACATCCCTGAACACTGTGGGACAATTTAGCACGGCCAATCCACCCTAAACTACACATCCCTGAACACTGTGGGACAATTTAGCACGGCCAATCCACCCTAACCTACACATCCCTGAACACTGTGGGACAATTTAGCACGGCCAATCCACCCTAACCTACACATCCCTGAACACTGTGGGACAATTTAGCACGGCCAATCCACCCTAACCTACACATCCCTGAACACTGTGGGACAATTTAGCACGGCCAATCCACCCTAACCTACACATCCCTGAACACTATGGACAATTTAGCACGGCCAATCCACCCTAACCTACACATCCCTGAACACTTGTGGACAATTTAGCACGGCCAATCCACCCTAACCTACACATCCCTGAACACTGTGGGACAATTTAGCACGGCCAATCCACCCAACCTACACATCCCTGAACACTGTGGGACAATTTAGCACGGCCAATCCACCCTAACCTACACATCCCTGAACACTATGGACAATTTAGCACGGCCAATCCACCCTAACCTACACATCCCTGAACACTGTGGGACAATTTAGCACGGCCAATCCACCTAACCTACACATCCCTGAACACTATGGGACAATTTAGCACGGCCAATCCACCCTAACCTACACATCCCTGAACACTATGGGACAATTTAGCACGGCCAATCCACCCTAAACTACACATCCCTGAACACTATGGGACAATTTAGCACGGCCAATCCACCCTAACCTACACATCCCTGAACACTGTGGGACAATTTAGCACGGCCAATCCACCCTAACCTACACATCCCTGAACACTATGGGACAATTTAGCACGGCCAATCCACCCTAACCTACACATCCCTGAACACTGTGACAATTTAGCACGGCCAATCCACCCTAACCTACACATCCCTGAACACTATGGGACAATTTAGCACGGCAATCCACCCTAACCTACACATCCCTGAACACTGTGGGACAATTTTAGCACGGCCAATCCACCCTAACCTACACATCCCTGAACACTATGGGACAATTTAGCACGGCCAATCCACCCTAACCTACACATCCCTGAACACTGTGGGACAATTTAGCACGGCCAATCCACCCTAACCTACACATCCCTGAACACGTGGGACAATTTAGCACGGCCAATCCACCCTAACCTACACATCCCTGAACACTATGGGACAATTTAGCACGGCCAATCCACCCTAACCTACACATCCCTGAACACTGTGGGACAATTTAGCACGGCCAATCCACCCTAACCTACACATCCCTGAACACTATGGGACAATTTAGCACGGCCAATCCACCCTAACCTACACATCCCTGAACACTGGGACAATTTAGCACGGCCAATCCACCCTAACCTACACATCCCTGAACACTATGGGACAATTTAGCACGGCCAATCCACCTAACCTACACATCCCTGAACACTGTGGGACAATTTAGCACGGCCAATCACCCTAACCTACACATCCCTGAACACTGTGGGACAATTTAGCACGGCCAATCCACCCTAACCTACACATCCCTGAACACTGTGGACAATTTAGCACGGCCAATCCACCCTAACCTACACATCCCTGAACACTGTGGGACAATTTAGCACGGCCAATCCACCCTAACCTACACATCCCTGAAACACTGTGGGACAATTTAGCACGGCCAATCCACCCTAACCTACACATCCCTGAACACTATGGGACAATTTAGCACGGCCAATCCACCCTAACCTACACATCCCTGAACACTGTGGGACAATTTAGCACGGCCAATCCACCCTAACCTACACATCCCTGAACACTATGGGACAATTTAGCACGGCCAATCCACCCTAACCTACACATCCCTGAACACTATGGGACAATTTAGCACGGCCAATCCACCCTAACCTACACATCCCTGAACACTATGGGACAATTTAGCACGGCCAATCCACCCTAACCTACACATCCCTGAACACTGTGGGACAATTTAGCACGGCCAATCCACCTAACCTACACATCCCTGAACACTGTGGGACAATTTAGCACGGCCAATCCACCCTAACCTACACATCCCTGAACACTGTGGGACAATTAGCACGGCCAATCCACCCTAACCTACACATCCTGAACACTGGGACAATTTAGCACGGCCAATCCACCCTAACCTACACATCCCTGAACACTGTGGGACAATTTAGCACGGCCAATCCACCCTAACCTACACATCCCTGACACTGTGGGACAATTTAGCACGGCCAATCCACCCTAACCTACACATCCCTGAACACTATGGGACAATTTAGCACGGCCAATCCACCCTAACCTACACATCCCTGAACACTATGGGACAATTTTAGCACGGCCAATCCACCCTAACCTACACATCCCTGAACACTGTGGGACAATTTAGCACGGCCAATCCACCCTAACCTACACATCCCTGAACACTATGGGACAATTTAGCACGGCCAATCCACCCTAACCTACACATCCCAAACACTGTGGACAATTTAGCACGGCCAATCCACCCTAACCTACACATCCCTGAACACTATGGGACAATTTAGCACGGCCAATCCACCATAACCTACACATCCCTGAACACTATGGGACAATTTAGCACGGCCAATCCACCCTAACCTACACACCCTGAACACTATGGGACAATTTAGCACGGCCAATCCACCCTAACCTACACATCCCTGAACACTGTGGGACAATTTAGCACGCCAATCCACCCTAACCTACACATCCCTGAAACTGTGGGACAATTTAGCACGGCCAATCCACCCTAACCTACACATCCCTGAACACTATGGGACAATTTAGCACGGCCAATCCACCCTAACCTACACATCCCTGAACACTATGGGACAATTAGCACGGCCATCCACCCTAACCTACACATCCCTGAACACTGTGGGACAATTTAGCACGGCCAATCCACCCTAACCTCACATCCCTGAACACTATGGGACAATTTAGCACGGCCAATCCACCCTAACCTACACATCCCTGAACACTGTGGGACAATTTAGCACGGCCAATCCACCCTAACCTACACATCCCTGAACACTGTGGGACAATTTAGCACGGCCAATCCACCCTAACCTACACATCCCTGAACACTGTGGGACAATTTAGCACGGCCAATCCACCCTAACCTACACATCCCTGAACACTGTGGGACAATTTAGCACGGCCAATCCACCCTAACCTACACATCCCTGAACACTATGGGACAATTTAGCACGGCCAATCCACCCTAACCTACACATCCCTGAACACTATGGGACAATTTAGCACGGCCAATCCACCCTAACCTACACATCCCTGAACACTATGGGACAATTTAGCACGGCCAATCCACCCTAACCTACACATCCCTGAACACTATGGGACAATTTAGCACGGCCAATCCACCCTAACCTACACATCCCTGAACACTGGGGACAATTTAGCACGGCCAATCCACCCTAACCTACACATCCCTGAACACTATGGGACAATTTAGCACGGCCAATCCACCCTAACCTACACATCCCTGAACACTGTGGGACAATTTAGCACGGCCAATCCACCCTAACCTACACATCCCTGAACACTATGGGACAATTTAGCACGGCCAATCCACCCTAACCTACACATCCCTGAACACTATGGGACAATTTAGCACGGCCAATCCACCCTAACCTACACATCCCTGAACACTGTGGGACAATTTAGCACGGCCAATCCACCCTAACACACATCCCTGAACACTGTGGGACAATTTAGCACGGCCAATCCACCCTAACCTACACATCCCTGAACACTATGGGACAATTTAGCACGGCCAATCCACCCTAACCTACACATCCCTGAACACTATGGGACAATTTAGCACGGCCAATCCACCCTAACCTACACATCCCTGAACACTATGGGACAATTTAGCACGGCCAATCCACCCTAAACTACACATCCCTAAACACTGTGGGACAATTTAGCACGGCCAATCCACCCTAACCTACACATCCCTAAACACTATGGACAATTTAGCACGGCCAATCCACCCTAACCTACACATCCCTGAACACTATGGGACAATTTAGCACGGCCAATCCACCCTAACTACACATCCCTGAACACTGTGGGACAATTTAGCACGGCCAATCCACCCTAACCTACACATCCCTGAACACTGTGGACAATTTAGCACGGCCAATCCACCCTAACCTACACATCCCTGAACACTGTGGGACAATTTAGCACGGCCAATCCACCCTAACCTACACATCCCTGAACACTGTGGGACAATTTAGCACGGCCAATCCACCCTAACCTACACATCCCTGAACACTATGGGACAATTTAGCACGGCCAATCCACCCTAACCTACACATCCCTGAACACTGTGGGACAATTTAGCACGGCCAATCCACCCTAACCTACACATCCCTGAACACTGTGGGACAATTTAGCACGGCCAATCCACCCTAACCTACACATCCCTGAACACTGTGGGACAATTTAGCACGGCCAATCCACCCTAACCTACACATCCCTGAACACTGTGGACAATTTAGCACGGCCAATCCACCCTAACCTACACATCCCTGAACACTGTGGGACAATTTAGCACGGCCAATCCACCTAACTAACACATCCCTGAACACTGTGGGACAATTTAGCACGCCAATCCACCCTAACCTACACATCCCTGAACACTGTGGGACAATTTAGCACGGCCAATCCACCCTAACCTACACATCCCTGAACACTAGGACAATTTAGCACGGCCAATCCACCCTAACCTACACATCCCTGAACACTATGGGACAATTTAGCACGGCCAATCCACCCTAACCTACACATCCCTGAACACTGTGGGACAATTTAGCACGGCCAATCCACCCTAACCTACACATCCCTGAACACTATGGGACAATTTAGCACGGCCAATCCACCCTAACCTACACATCCCTGAACACTATGGGACAATTTAGCACGGCCAATCCACCCTAACCTACACATCCCTGAACACTGTGGGACAATTTAGCACGGCCAATCCACCCTAACCTACACATCCCTGAACACTAGGGACAATTTAGCACGGCCAATCCACCCTAACCTACACATCCCTGAACACTATGGGACAATTTAGCACGGCCAATCCACCCTAAACTACACATCCCTGAACACTATGGGACAATTAGCACGGCCAATCCACCCTAACCTACACATCCCTGAACACTATGGGACAATTTAGCACGGCCAATCCACCCTAACCTACACATCCCTGAACACTATGGGACAATTTAGCACGGCCAATCCACCCTAACCTACACATCCCTGAACACTATGGGACAATTTAGCACGGCCAATCCACCCTAACCTACACATCCCTGAACACTGTGGGACAATTTAGCACGGCCAATCCACCCTAACCTACACATCCCTGAACACTATGGGACAATTTAGCACGGCCAATCCACCCTAACCTACACATCCCTGAACACTGTGGGACAATTTAGCACGGCCAATCCACCCTAACCTACACATCCCTGAACACTGTGGGACAATTTAGCACGGCCAATCCACCTAACCTACACATCCCTGAACACACTGGGACAATTTAGCACGGCCATCCCACCCTAACCTACACATCCCTGAACACTGTGGGACAATTTAGCACGGCCAATCCACCCTAAACTACACATCCCTGAACACTGTGGGACAATTTAGCACGGCCAATCCACCCTAACCTACCATCCCTGAACACTATGGGACAATTTAGCACGGGCCAATCCACAACCTACACATCCCTGAACACTATGGACAATTTAGCACGGCAATCCACCCTAACCTACACATCCCTGAACACTGTGGGACAATTAGCACGGCCAATCCACCCTAACCTACACATCCCTGAACACTATGGACAATTTAGCACGGCCAATCCACCCTAACCTACACATCCCTGAACACTATGACAATTTAGCACGCAATCCACCCCCTAACCTACACATCCCTGAACACTGTGGACAATTTAGCACGGCCAATCCACCCTAACCTACACATCCCTGAACACTATGGGACATTTAGCACGGCCAATCCACCCTAACCTACACATCCCTGAACACTGTGGGACAATTTAGCACGGCCAATCCACCCTAACCTACACATCCCTGAACACTGTGGGACAATTTAGCACGGCCAATCCACCCTAACCTACACATCCCTGAACACTGGGGACATTTAGCACGGCCAATCCACCCTAACCTACACATCCCTGAACACTATGGACAATTTAGCACGGCCAATCCCACCTAACCTACACATCCCTGAACACTGTGGGACAATTTAGCACGGCCAATCCACCCTAAACTACACATCCCTGAACACTATGGGACAATTTAGCACGGCCAATCCACCCTAACCTACACATCCCTGAACACTAGGGACAATTTAGCACGGCCAATCCACCCTAACCTACACATCCCTGAACACTGTGGGACAATTTAGCACGGCCAATCCACCCTAACCTACACATCCCTGAACACTGTGGGACAATTTAGCACGGCCAATCCACCCTAACCTACACATCCCTGAACACTGTGGGACAATTTAGCACGGCCAATCCACCCTAACCTACACATCCCTGAACACTGTGGGACAATTTAGCACGGCCAATCCACCCTAACCTACACATCCCTGAACACTATGGGACAATTTAGCACGGCCAATCCACCCTAACCTACACATCCCTGAACACTGTGGGACAATTTAGCACGGCCAATCCACCCTAACCTACACATCCCTGAACACTATGGGACAATTTAGCACGGCCAATCCACCCTAACCTACACATCCCTGAACACTATGGGACAATTTAGCACGGCCAATCCACCCTAACCTACACATCCCTGAACACTATGGGACAATTTAGCACGGCCAATCCACCCTAACCTACACATCCCTGAACACTATGGGACAATTTAGCACGGCCAATCCACCCTAACCTACACATCCCTGAACACTGTGGGACAATTTAGCACGGCCAATCCACCCTAACCTACACATCCCTGAACACTGTGGGACAATTTAGCACGGCCAATCCACCCTAACCTACACATCCCTGAACACTGGGACAATTTAGCACGGCCAATCCACCCTAACCTACACATCCCTGAACACTGTGGGACAATTTAGCACGGCCAATCCACCCTAACCTACACATCCCTGAACACTGGGGACAATTTAGCACGCCAATCCACCCTAACCTACACATCCCTGAACACTATGGGACAATTTAGCACGGCCAATCCACCCTAACCTACACATCCCTGAACACTATGGGACAATTTAGCACGGCCAATCCACCCTAACCTACACATCCCTGAACACTATGGGACAATTTAGCACGGCCAATCCACCCTAACCTACACATCCCTGAACACTATGGGACAATTGCACGGCCAATCCACCCTAACCTACACATCCCTGAACACTGTGGACAATTTAGCACGGCCAATCCACCCTAACCTACACATCCCTGAACACTATGGGACAATTTAGCACGGCCAATCCACCCTAACCTACACATCCCTGAACACTAGGGACAATTTAGCACGGCCAATCCACCCTAACCTACACATCCCTGAACACTATGGGACAATTTAGCACGGCCAATCCCCAAACCTAACACATCCCTGAACACTGTGGGACAATTTAGCACGGCCAATCCACCCTAACCTACACATCCCTGAACACTGTGGGACAATTTAGCACGGCCAATCCACCCTAACCTACACATCCCTGAACACTGTGGGACAATTTAGCACGGCCAATCCACCCTAACCTACACATCCCTGAACACTGTGGGACAATTTAGCACGGCCAATCCACCCTAACCTACACATCCCTGAACACTGTGGGACAATTTAGCACGGCCAATCCACCCTAACCTACACATCCCTGAACACTATGGGACAATTTAGCACGGCCAATCCACCCTAACCTACACATCCCTGAAACACTGTGGGACAATTTAGCACGGCCAATCCACCCTAACCTACACATTCCTGAACACTGTGGGACAATTTAGCACGGCCAATCCACCCTAACCTACACATCCCTGAACACTGTGGGACAATTTAGCACGGCCAATCCACCCTAACCTACACATCCCTGAACACTATGGACAATTTAGCACGGCCAATCCACCCTAACCTACACATCCCTGAACACTATGGGACAATTTAGCACGCCAATCCACCCTAACCTACACATCCCTGAACACTATGGGACAATTTAGCACGCCAATCCACCCTAAACTACACATCCCTGAACACTGTGGGACAATTTAGCACGCCAATCCACCCTAACCTACACATCCCTGAACACTATGGGACAATTTAGCACGGCCAATCCACCCTAACCTACACATCCCTAACACTGTGGGACAATTTAGCACGCCAATCCACCCTAACCTACACATCCCTGAACACTATGGACAATTTAGCACGGGCCAATCCACCCTAACCTACACATCCCTGAACACTGTGGGACAATTTAGCACGGCCAATCCACCCTAACCTACACATCCCTGAACACTATGGGACAATTTAGCACGCCAATCCACCCTAACCTACACATCCTGAACACTATGGGACAATTTAGCACGGCCAATCCACCCTAACTACACATCCCTGAACACTGTGGGACAATTTAGCACGGCCAATCCACCCTAACCTACACATCCCTGAACACTGTGGGACAATTTAGCACGGCCAATCCACCCTAACCTACACATCCCTGAACACTGTGGACAATTTAGCACGGCCAATCCACCCTAACCTACACATCCCTGAACACTATGGGACAATTTAGCACGGCCAATCCACCCTAACCTACACATCCCTGAACACTTGGGACAATTTAGCACGGCCAATCCACCCTAACCTACACATCCCTGAACACGTGGGACAATTTAGCACGGCAATCCACCCTAACCTACACATCCCTGAACACTATGGGACAATTTAGCACGGCCAATCCACCCTAACCTACACATCCCTGAACACTGTGGGACAATTTAGCACGCCAATCCACCCTAACCTACACATCCCTGAACACTATGGGACAATTTAGCACGGCCCAATCCACCCTAACCTACACATCCCTGAAACACTGTGGGACAATTTAGCACGGCCAATCCACCCTAACCTACACATCCCTGAACACTATGGGACAATTTAGCACGGCCAATCCACCCTAACCTACACATCCCTGAACACTGGGGACAATTTAGCACGGCCAATCCACCCTAACCTACACATCCTGAACACTATGGGACAATTTAGCACGGCCAATCCACCCTAACCTACACATCCCTGAACACTGTGGGACAATTTAGCACGGCCAATCCACCCTAACCTACACATCCCTGAACACTATGGGACAATTTAGCAGCGCCAATCCACCCTAACCTACACATCCCTGAACACTTGGGACAATTTAGCACGGCCAATCCACCCTAACCTACACATCCCTGAACACTGTGGGACAATTTAGCACGGCCAATCCACCCTAACCTACACATCCCTGAACACTGTGGGACAATTTAGCACGGCCAATCCCACCTAACCTACACATCCCTGAACACTGTGGACAATTTAGCACGGCCAATCCACCCTAACCTACACATCCCTGAACACTGTGGGACAATTTAGCACGGCCAATCCACCCTAACCTACACATCCCTGAACACTATGGGACAATTTAGCACGGCCAATCCACCCTAACCTACACATCCCTGAACACTTGGGACAATTTAGCACGGCCAATCCACCCTAACCTACACATCCCTGAACACTGTGGGACAATTTAGCACGGCCAATCCACCCTAACCTACACATCCTGAACACTATGGGACAATTTAGCACGGCCAATCCACCCTAACCTACACATCCCTGAACACTATGGGACAATTTAGCACGGCCAATCCACCCTAACCTACACATCCTGAACACTGTGGGACAATTTAGCACGGCCAATCCACCCTAACCTACACATCCCTGAACACTGTGGGACAATTTAGCACGGCCAATCCACCCTAACCTACACATCCCTGAACACTATGGGACAATTTAGCACGGCAATCCACCCTAAACTACACATCCCTGAACACTTGGGACAATTTAGCACGGCCAATCCACCCTAACCTACACATCCCTGAACACTGTGGGACAATTTAGCACGGCCAATCCACCCTAACCTACACATCCCTGAACACTGTGGGACAATTTAGCACGGCCAATCCACCCTAACCTACACATCCCTGAACACTATGGGACAATTTAGCACGGCCAATCCACCCTAACCTACACATCCCTGAACACTGTGGGACAATTTAGCACGGCCAATCCACCCTAACCTACACATCCCTGAACACTATGGGACAATTTAGCACGGCCAATCCACCCTAACCTACACATCCCTGAACACTGTGGGACAATTTAGCACGCCAATCCACCCTAACCTACACATCCCTGAACACTGTGGGACAATTTAGCACGGCCAATCCACCCTAACCTACACATCCCTGAACACTATGGACAATTTAGCACGGCCAATCCACCCTAACCTACACATCCCTGAACACGTGGGACAATTTAGCACGGCCAATCCACCCTAAACTACACATCCCTGAACACTGTGGGACAATTTAGCACGGCCAATCCACCCTAACCTACACATCCCTGAACACTATGGGACAATTTAGCACGGCCAATCCACCCTAACCTACACATCCCTGAACACTATGGGACAATTTAGCACGGCAATCCACCCTAACCTACACATCCCTGAAACACTGTGGGACAATTTAGCACGGCCAATCCACCCTAACCTACACATCCCTGAACACTATGGGACAATTTAGCACGGCCAATCCACCCAACCTACACATCCCTGAACACTATGGGACAATTTAGCACGGCAATCCACCCTAAACTACACATCCCTGAACACTGTGGGACAATTTAGCACGGCCAATCCACCCTAACCTACACATCCCTGAACACTATGGGACAATTTAGCACGGCCAATCCACCCTAACCTACACATCCCTGAACACTGTGGGACAATTTAGCACGGCCAATCCACCCTAACCTACACATCCCTGAACACTGTGGGACAATTTAGCACGGCCAATCCCCCTAACCTACACATCCCTGAACACTATGGACAATTTAGCACGGCCAATCCACCCTAACCTACACATCCCTGAACACTATGGGACAATTTAGCACGGCCAATCCACCCTAACCTACACATCCCTGAACACTGTGGGACAATTTAGCACGGCCAATCCACCCTAACCTACACATCCCTGAACACTATGGGACAATTTAGCACGGCCAATCCACCCTAACCTACACATCCCTGAACACTGTGGGACAATTTAGCACGGCCAATCCACCCTAACCTACACATCCCTGAACACTGTGGGACAATTTAGCACGGCCAATCCACCCTAACCTACACATCCCTGAACACTGTGGGACAATTTAGCACGGCCAATCCACCCTAACCTACACATCCCTGAACACTGTGGGACAATTTAGCACGGCCAATCCACCCTAACCTACACATCCCTGAACACTGTGGGGACAATTTAGCACGGCCAATCCACCCTAACCTACACATCCCTGAACACTATGGGACAATTTAGCACGGCCAATCCACCCTAACCTACACATCCCTGAACACTGTGGGACAATTTAGCACGGCCAATCCACCCTAACCTACACATCCCTGAACACTATGGGACAATTTAGCACGGCCAATCCACCCTAACCTACACATCCCTGAACACTGTGGGACAATTTAGCACGGCCAATCCACCCTAACCTACACATCCCTGAACACTATGGGACAATTTAGCACGGCCAATCCACCCTAACCTACACATCCCTGAACACTATGGGACAATTTAGCACGGCCAATCCACCCTAACCTACACATCCCTGAACACTGTGGACAATTTAGCACGGCCAATCACCCTAACCTACACATCCTGAACACTGTGGGACAATTTAGCACGGCCAATCCACCCTAACCTACACATCCCTGAACACTGTGGGACAATTTAGCACGGCCAATCCACCCTAACCTACACATCCCTGAACACTGTGGGACAATTTTGCACTGCCAATCCACCCTAACCTACACATCCCTGAACACTGTGGGACAATTTAGCACGGCCAATCCACCCTAACCTACACATCCCTGAACACTATGGGACAATTTAGCACGGCCAATCCACCCTAACCTACACATCCCTGAACACTATGGGACAATTTAGCACGGCCAATCCACCCTAACCTACACATCCCTGAACACTGTGACAATTTAGCACGGCCAATCCACCCTAACCTACACATCCCTGAACACTAGGGACAATTTAGCACGGCCAATCCACCCTAACCTACACATCCCTAAACACTGTGGGACAATTAGCACGGCCAATCCACCCTAAACTACACATCCCTGAACACTATGGACAATTTAGCACGGCCAATCCACCCTAACCTACACATCCCTGAACACTGGGGACAATTTAGCACGGCCAATCCACCCTAACCTACACATCCCTAAACAGAATGAGACAATTTAGCACGGCCAATCCACCTAACCTACACATCCCTGAACACTGTGGGACAATTTAGCACGGCCAATCCACCCTAACCTACACATCCCTGAACACTGTGGGACAATTTAGCACGGCCAATCCACCCTAACCTACACATCCCTGAACACTATGGGACAATTTAGCACGGCCAATCCACCCTAACCTACACATCCCTGAACACTGTGGGACAATTTAGCACGGCCAATCCACCCTAACCTACACATCCCTGAACACTATGGGACAATTTAGCACGGCCAATCCACCCTAACCTACACATCCCTGAACACTGTGGGACAATTTAGCACGGCCAATCCACCCTAACCTACACATTCCTGAACACTGTGGGACAATTTAGCACGGCCAATCCACCCTAACCTACACATCCCTGAACACTGTGGGACAATTTAGCACGGCCAATCCACCCTAACCTACACATCCCTGAACACTATGGGACAATTTAGCACGGCCAATCCACCCTAACCTACACATCCCTGAACACTATGGACAATTTAGCACGGCCCAATCCACCCTAACCTACACATCCCTGAACACTATGGGACAATTTAGCACGGCCAATCCACCCTAAACTAAACATCCCTGAACACTACTGGGACAATTTAGCACGGCCAATCCACCCTAACCTACACATCCCTGAACACTATGGGACAATTTAGCACGGCCAATCCACCCTAACCTACACATCCCTGAACACTGTGGGACAATTTAGCACGGCCAATCCACCCTAACCTACACATCCCTGAACACTATGGGACAATTTAGCACGGCCAATCCACCCTAACCTACACATCCCTGAACACTGTGGGACAATTTAGCACGGCCAATCCACCCTAACCTACACATCCCTGAACACTATGGGACAATTTAGCACGGCCAATCCACCCTAACCTACACATCCTGAACACTATGGGACAATTTAGCACGGCCAATCCACCCTAACTACACATCCCTGAACACTGTGGGACAATTTAGCACGGCCAATCCACCCTAACCTACACATCCCTGAACACTGTGGGACAATTTAGCACGGCCAATCCACCCTAACCTACACATCCCTGAACACTATGGGACAATTTAGCACGGCCAATCCACCCTAACCTACACATCCCTGAACACTATGGGACAATTTAGCACGGCCAATCCACCCTAACCTACACATCCCTGAACACTATGGGACAATTTAGCACGGCCAATCCACCCTAACTACACATCCCTGAACACTGTGGGACAATTTAGCACGGCCAATCCACCCTAACCTACACATCCCTAAATGCTATGGGACAATTTAGCACGGCCAATCCACCCTAACCTACACATCCCTGAACACTATGGGCAATTTAGCACGGCCAATCCACCCTAACTACACATCCCTGAACACAATGGGACAATTTAGCACGGCCAATCCACCCTAACCTACACATCACTGAACACTGTGGGACAATTTAGCACGGCCAATCCACCCTAACCTACACATCCCTGAACACTATGGACAATTTAGCACGGCCAATCCACCCTAACCTACACATCCCTGAACACTGTGGGACAATTTAGCACGGCCAATCCACCCTAACCTACACATCCCTGAACACTATGGGACAATTTAGCACGCCAATCCACCCTAACCTGCACATCCCTGAACACTGTGGGACAATTTAGCACGGCCAATCCACCCTAACCTACACATCCCTAAACACTGTGGGACAATTTAGCACGCCAATCCACCCTAACCTACACATCCCTGAACACTGTGGGACAATTTAGCACGGCCAATCCACCCTAACCTACACATCCCTGAACACTGTGGGACAATTTAGCACGGCCAATCCACCCTAACCTACACATCCCTGAACACTGTGGGACAATTTAGCACGGCCAATCCACCCTAACCTACACATCCCTGAACACTGTGGGACAATTTAGCACGGCCAATCCACCCTAACCTACACATCCCGAACACTGTGGGACAATTTAGCACGGCCAATCCACCCTAACCTACACATCCCTGAACACTATGGGACAATTTAGCACGCCAATCCACCCTAACCTACACATCCCTGAACACTGGGGACAATTTAGCACGGCCAATCCACCCTAACCTACACATCCCTGAACACTGTGGGACAATTTAGCACGGCCAATCCACCCTAACCTACACATCCCTGAACACTATGGGACAATTTAGCACGGCCAATCCACCCTAACCTACACATCCCTGAACACTATGGGACAATTTAGCACGGCCAATCCACCCTAACCTACACATCCCTGAACACTGTGGGACAATTTAGCACGGCCAATCCACCCTAACCTACACATCCCTGAACACTATGGGACAATTTAGCACGGCCAATCCACCCTAACCTACACATCCCTGAACACATGGGACAATTTAGCACGGCCAATCCACCCTAACTACACATCCCTGAACACTATGGGACAATTTAGCACGGCCAATCCACCCTAACCTACACATCCCTGAACACTATGGGACAATTTAGCACGGCCAATCCACCCTAACCTACACATCCCTGAACACTATGGGACAATTTAGCACGGCCAATCCACCCTAACCTACACATCCCTGAACACTATGGGACAATTTAGCACGGCCAATCCACCCTAACCTACACATCCCTGAACACTGTGGGACAATTTAGCACGGCCAATCCACCCTAACCTACACATCCCTGAACACTATGGGACAATTTAGCACGGCCAATCCACCCTAACCTACACATCCCTGAACACTGTGGGACAATTTAGCACGGCCAATCCACCCTAACCTACACATCCCTGAACACTGTGGGACAATTTAGCACGGCCAATCCACCCTAACCTACACATCCTGAACACTATGGGACAATTTAGCACGGCCAATCCACCCTAACCTACACATCCCTGAACACTGTGGGACAATTTAGCACGGCCAATCCACCCTAACCTACACATCCCTGAACACTGGGACAATTTAGCACGGCCAATCCACCCTAACCTACACATCCCTGAACACTATGGGACAATTTAGCACGGCCAATCCACCCTAACCTACACATCCTGAACACTATGGGACAATTTAGCACGGCCAATCCACCCTAACCTAACCTACACATCCCTGAACACTGTGGGACAATTTAGCACGGCCAATCCACCCTAACCTACACATCCCTGAACACTATGGGACAATTTAGCACGGCCAATCCACCCTAACCTACACATCCCTGAACACTATGGGACAATTTAGCACGGCAATCCACCCTAAACTACACATCCCTGAACACTACGGGACAATTTAGCACGGCCAATCCACCCTAACCTACACATCCCTGAACACTATGGGACAATTTAGCACGGCCAATCCACCCTAACCTACACATCCCTGAACACTATGGGACAATTTAGCACGGCCAATCACCCTAACCTACACATCCCTGAACACTATGGGACAATTTAGCACGGCCAATCCACCCTAACCTACACATCCCTGAACACTGTGGGACAATTTAGCACGGCCAATCCACCTAAACTACACATCCCTGAACACTGTGGGACAATTTAGCACGGCAATCCACCCTAACCTACACATCCCTGAACACTGTGGGACAATTTAGCACGGCCAATCCACCCTAACCTACACATCCCTGAACACTGTGGGACAATTTAGCACGGCCAATCCACCCTAACCTACACATCCCTGAACACTATGGGACAATTTAGCACGGCCAATCCACCCTAACCTACACATCCCTGAACACTGTGGGACAATTTAGCACGGCCAATCCACCCTAACCTACACATCCCTGAACACTGTGGGACAATTTAGCACGGCCAATCCACCCTAACCTACACATCCCTGAACACTATGGGACAATTTAGCACGGCCAATCACCCTAACCTACACATCCCTGAACACTGTGGGACAATTTAGCACGGCCAATCCACCCTAACTACACATCCCTGAACACTGTGGGACAATTTAGCACGGCCAATCCACCCTAACCTACACATCCCTGAACACTATGGGACAATTTAGCACGGCCAATCCACCCTAACCTACACATCCCTGAACACTATGGGACAATTTAGCACGGCCAATCCACCCTAACCTACACATCCCTGAACACTTTGGGACAATTTAGCACGGCCAATCCACCCTAAACTACACATCCCTGAACACTGTGGGACAATTTAGCACGGCCAATCCACCCTAACCTACACATCCCAAATGCTATGGGACAATTTAGCACGGCCAATCCACCCTAACCTACACATCCCTGAACACTATGGGACAATTTAGCACGGCCAATCCACCTAACCTACACATCCCTGAACACAATGGACAATTTAGCACGGCCAATCCACCCTAACCTACACATCCCTGAACACTGTGGGACAATTTAGCACGGCCAATCCACCCTAACCTACACATCCCTGAACACTATGGGACAATTTAGCACGGCCAATCCACCCTAACCTACACATCCCTGAACACTGTGGGACAATTTAGCACGGCCAATCCACCCTAACCTACACATCCCTGAACACTATGGGACAATTTAGCACGGCCAATCACCCTAACCTACACATCCCTGAACACTGTGGGACAATTTAGCACGGCCAATCCACCCTAACCTACACATCCCTGAACACTGTGGGACAATTTAGCACGGCCAATCCACCCTAACCTACACATCCCTGAACACTGTGGGACAATTTAGCACGGCCAATCCCCCTAACCTACACATCCCTGAACACTGTGGGACAATTTAGCACGGCCAATCCACCCTAACCTACACATCCCTGAACACTGTGGACAATTTAGCACGGCCAATCCACCCTAACTACACATCCCTGAACACTGGGACAATTTAGCACGGCCAATCCACCCTAACCTACACATCCCTGAACACTGTGGGACAATTTAGCACGGCCAATCCACCCTAACCTACACATCCCTGAACACTATGGGACAATTTAGCACGGCCAATCCACCCTAACCTACACATCCCTGAACACTGTGGGACAATTTAGCACGGCCAATCCACCCTAACCTACACATCCCTGAACACTGTGGGACAATTTAGCACGGCCAATCCACCCTAACCTACATCCCTGAACACTATGGACAATTTAGCACGGCCAATCCACCCTAACCTACACATCCCTGAACACTGTGGGACAATTTAGCACGGCCAATCCACCCTAACCTACACATCCCTGAACACTATGGGACAATTTAGCACGGCCAATCCACCCTAACCTACACATCCCTGAACACTATGGGACAATTTAGCACGGCCAATCCACCCTAACCTACACATCCCTGAACACTGTGGGACAATTTAGCACGGCCAATCCACCCTAACCTACACATCCCTGAACACTATGGGACAATTTAGCACGGCCAATCCACCCTAACCTACACATCCCTGAACACTGTGGGACAATTTAGCACGGCCAATCCACCCTAACCTACACATCCCTGAACACTGTGGGACAATTTAGCACGGCCAATCCACCCTAACCTACACATCCCTGAACACTATGGGACAATTTAGCACGGCCAATCCACCCTAACCTACACATCCTGAACACTGTGGGACAATTTAGCACGGCCAATCCACCCTAACCTACACATCCCTGAACACTGTGGACAATTTAGCACGGCCAATCCACCCTAACCTACACATCCCTGAACACTATGGGACAATTTAGCACGGCCAATCCACCTAACCTACACATCCCTGAACACTGTGGGACAATTTAGCACGGCCAATCCACCCTAACCTACACATCCCTGAACACTATGGGACAATTTAGCACGGCCAATCCACCCTAACCTACACATCCCTGAACACTGTGGGACAATTTAGCACGGCCAATCCACCCTAACTACACATCCCTGAACACTATGGGACAATTTAGCACGGCCAATCCACCCTAACCTACACATCCCTGAACACTATGGGACAATTTAGCACGGCCAATCCACCCTAACCTACACATCCCTGAACACTATGGGACAATTTAGCACGGCCAATCCACCCTAACCTACACATCCCTGAACACTATGGGACAATTTAGCACGGCCAATCCACCCTAACCTACACATCCCTGAACACTGTGGGACAATTTAGCACGGCCAATCCACCCTACACTACACATCCCTGAACACTGGGGACAATTTAGCACGGCAATCCACCCTAACCTACACATCCCTGAACACTATGGGACAATTTAGCACGGCCCAATCCACCCTAACCTACACATCCCTGAACACTGTGGGACAATTTAGCACGGCCAATCCACCCTAACCTACACATCCCTGAACATATGGGACAATTTAGCACGGCCAATCCACCCTAACCTACACATCCCTGAACACTGTGGGACAATTTAGCACGCCAATCCACCCTAACCTACACATCCCTGAACACATGGGACAATTTAGCACGGCCAATCCACCCTAACCTACACATCCCTGAACACTATGGGACAATTTAGCACGGCCAATCCACCCTAACCTACACATCCCTGAACACTATGGGACAATTTAGCACGGCCAATCCACCCTAACCTACACATCCCTGAACACTATGGGACAATTTAGCACGGCCAATCCACCCTAACCTACACATCCCTGAACACTGTGGGACAATTTAGCACGGCAATCCACCCTAACCTACACATCCCTGAACACTGTGGGACAATTTAGCACGGCCAATCCACCCTAACCTACACATCCCTGAACACTATGGGACAATTTAGCACGGCCAATCCACCCTAACCTACACATCCCTGAACACTATGGGACAATTTAGCACGGCAATCCACCCTAACCTACACATCCCTGAACACTGTGGGACAATTTAGCACGGCCAATCCACCCTAACCTACACATCCCTGAACACTATGGGACAATTTAGCACGGCCAATCCACCCTAACCTACACATCCCTGAACACTATGGGACAATTTAGCACGGCCAATCCACCCTAACCTACACATCCCTGAACACTATGGGACAATTTAGCACGGCCAATCCACCCTAACCTACACATCCCTGAACACTGTGGGACAATTTAGCACGGCCAATCCACCCTAACCTACACAACCCTGAACAGTGTGGGACAATTTAGCACGGCCAATCCACCCTAACCTACACATCCCTGAACACTATGGGACAATTTAGCACGGCCAATCCACCCTAACCTACACATCCCTGAACACTATGGGACAATTTAGCACGCCAATCCACCCTAACCTACACATCCCTGAACACTGTGGGACAATTTAGCACGGCCAATCCACCCTAACCTACACATCCCTGAACACTGTGGGACAATTTAGCACGGCCAATCCACCCTAACCTACACATCCCTGAACACTGTGGGACAATTTAGCACGGCCAATCCACCCTAACCTACACATCCCTGAACACTGTGGGACAATTTAGCACGGCCAATCCACCCTAACCTACACATCCCTGAACACTGTGGGACAATTTAGCACGGCCAATCCACCCTAACCTACACATCCCTGAACACTATGAGACAATTTAGCACGGCCAATCCACCCTAACCTACACATCCCTGAACACTGTGGGACAATTTAGCACGGCCAATCCACCCTAACCTACACATCCCTGAACACTATGGGACAATTTAGCACGGCCAATCCACCCTAACCTACACATCCCTGAACACTGTGGGACAATTTAGCACGGCCAATCCACCCTAACTACACATCCCTAAACCCTGTGGGACAATTTAGCACGGCCAATCCACCCTAACCTACACATCCCTGAACACTGTGGGACAATTTAGCACGGCCAATCCACCCTAACCTACACATCCCTGAACACTATGGGACAATTTAGCACGGCCAATCCACCCTAACCTACACATCCTGAACACTGTGGGACAATTTAGCACGGCCAATCCACCCTAACCTACACATCCCTGAACACTATGGGACAATTTAGCACGGCCAATCCACCCTAACCTACACATCCCTGAACACTGTGGGACAATTTAGCACGGCCAATCCACCCTAACCTACACATCCTGAACACTATGGAACAATTTAGCACGGCCAATCCACCCTAACCTACACATCCCTGAACACTATGGGACAATTTAGCACGGCCAATCCACCCTAACCTACACATCCCTGAACACTGTGGGACAATTTAGCACGGCCAATCCACCCTAACCTACACATCCCTGAACACTGTGGGACAATTTAGCACGGCCAATCCACCCTAACCTACACATCCCTGAACACTGTGGGACAATTTAGCACGGCCAATCCACCCTAACCTACACATCCCTGAACACTGTGGGACAATTTAGCACGGCCAATCCACCCTAACCTACACATCCCTGAACACATGGGACAATTTAGCACGGCCAATCCACCCTAACCTACACATCCCTGAACACTATGGGACAATTTAGCACGGCCAATCCACCCTAACCTACACATCCCTGAACACTATGGGACAATTTAGCACGGCCAATCCACCCTAACCTACACATCCCTGAACACTGTGGGACAATTTAGCACGGCCAATCCACCCTAACCTACACATCCCTGAACACTGTGGGACAATTTAGCACGGCCAATCCACCCTAACCTACACATCCCTGAACACTATGGGACAATTTAGCACGGCCAATCCACCCTAACCTACACATCCCTGAACACTGTGGGACAATTTAGCACGGCCAATCCACCCTAACCTACACATCCCTGAACACTATGGGACAATTTAGCCGGCCAATCCACCCTAACCTACACATCCCTGAACACTATGGGACAATTTAGCACGGCAATCCACCCTAACCTACACATCCCTGAACACTGTGGGACAATGTAGCACTGCCAATCCACCCTAACCTACACATCCCTGAACACTATGGGACAATTTAGCACGGCCAATCCACCCTAACCTACACATCCCTGAACACTGTGGGACAATTTAGCACGGCCAATCCACCCTAACCTACACATCCCTGAACACTATGGGACAATTTAGCATGGCCAATCCACCCTAACCTACACAACCCTGAACACTGTGTGACAATTTAGCACGGCCAATCCACCCGAAACTACACATCCCTGAACACTATGGGACAATTTAGCACGGCCAATCCACCCTAACCTACACATCCCTGAACACTGTGGGACAATTTAGCACGGCCAATCCACCCTAACCTACACATCCCTGAACACTATGGGACAATTTAGCACGGCCAATCCACCCTAACCTACACATCCCTGAACACTATGGGACAATTTAGCACGGCCAATCCACCCTAACCTACACATCCCTGAACACTGTGGGACAATTTAGCACGGCCAATCCACCCTAACCTACACATCCCTGAACACTATGGGACAATTTAGCACGGCCAATCCACCCTAACCTACACATCCCTGAACACTGTGGGACAATTTAGCACGGCCAATCCACCCTAACCTACACATCCCTGAACACTGTGGGACAATTTAGCACGGCCAATCCACCCTAACCTACACATCCCTGAACACTGTGGGACAATTTAGCGCGGCCAATCGACCCTAACCTTCACATCCCTGAACACTGTGGGACAGTTTAGCACGGGCAATTCACCCTATACTACACATCCCTGAACACTGTGGGACAATTTAGCACGGCCAATCCACCCTAACCTACACATCCCTGAACACTGTGGGACAATTTAGCACGGCCAATCCACCCTAAACTTCACATCCCTGAACACTATGGGACAATTTAGCACGGCCAATCCACCCTAACCTACACATCCCTGAACACTGTGGGACAATTTAGCACGGCCAATCCACCCTAACCTACACATCCCTGAACACTGTGGTACAATTTAGCACGGCCAATCCACCCTAACCTACACATCCCTGAACACTATGGGACAATTTAGCACGGTCAATCCACCCTAACCTACACATCCCTGAACACTATGGGACAATTTAGCACGGCCAATCCACCCTAACCTACACATCCCTAAACACTGTGGACAATTTAGCACGGCCAATCCACCCTAACCTACACATCCCTGAACACTATGGGACAATTTAGCACGGCCAATCCACCCTAACCTACACATCCCTGAACACTATGGGACAATTTAGCACGGCCAATCCACCCTAAACTAAACATCCCTGAACACTACGGGACAATTTAGCACGGCCAATCCACCCTAACCTACACATCCCTGAACACTATGGGACAATTTAGCACGGCCAATCCACCCTAACCTACACATCCCTGAACACTATGGGACAATTTAGCACGGCCAATCCACCCTAACCTACACATCCCTGAACACTGTGGGACAATTTAGCACGGCCAATCCACCCTAACCTACACATCCCTGAACACTATGGGACAATTTAGCACGGCAATCCACCCTAACCTACACATCCCTGAACACTGTGGACAATTTAGCACGGCCAATCCAACCTAACCTACACATCCCTGAACACTATGGGACAATTTAGCACGGCCAATCCACCCTAACCTACACATCCCTGAACACTATGGGACAATTTAGCACGGCCAATCCACCCTATACTACACATCCCTGAACACTGTGGGACAATTTAGCACGGCCAATCCACCCTAACCTACACATCCCTGAACACTGTGGGACAATTTAGCACGGCCAATCCACCCTAACCTACACATCCCTGAACACTATGGGACAATTTAGCACGGCCAATCCACCCTAACCTACACATCCCTGAACACTATGGGACAATTTAGCACGGCCAATCCACCCTAACCTACACATCCCTGAACACTATGGGACAATTTAGCACGGCCAATCCACCCTAAACTACACATCCCTGAACACTGTGGGACAATTTAGCACGCCAATCCACCCTAACCTACACATCCCTGAACACTATGGGACAATTTAGCACGGCCAATCCACCCTAACCTACACATCCCTGAACACTATGGGACAATTTAGCACGACCAATCCACCTAAACTACACATCCCTGAACACTATGGGACAATTTAGCACGGCCAATCCACCCTAACCTACACATCCTGAACACTGTGGGACAATTTAGCACGGCCAATCCACCCTAACCTACACATCCCTGAACACTGTGGGACAATTTAGCACGGCCAATCCACCCTAACCTACACATCCCTGAACACTGTGGGACAATTTAGCACGGCCAATCCACCCTAACCTACACATCCCTGAACACTATGGGACAATTTAGCACGGCCAATCCACCCTAACCTGCACATCCCTGAACACTGTGGGACAATTTAGCACGGCCAATCCACCCTAACCTACACATCCCTGAACACTGTGGGACAATTTAGCACGGCCAATCCACCCTAACCTACACATCCCTGAACACTGTGGGACAATTTAGCACGGCCAATCCCCCTAACCTACACATCCCTGAACATTGTGGGACAATTTAGCGCGGCCAATCGACCCTAACCTTCACATCCCTGAACACTGTGGGACAATTTAGCACGGCAATTCACCCTATACTACACATCCCTGAACACTGTGGGACAATTTAGCACGGCCAATCCACCCTAACCTACACATCCCTGAACACTGTGGGACAATTTAGCACGGCCAATCCACCCTAACCTACACATCCCTGAACACTATGGGACAATTTAGCACGGCCAATCCACCCTAACCTACACATCCCTGAACACTGTGGGACAATTTAGCACGGCCAATCCACCCTAACCTACACATCCCTGAACACTGTGGTACAATTTAGCACGGCCAATCCACCCTAACCTACACATCCCTGAACACTATGGGACAATTTAGCACGGCCAATCCACCCTAACCTACACATCCCTGAAAACTGTGGGACAATTTAGCACGGCTAATCCACCCTAATCTACACATCCCTAAACACTGTGGGACAATTTAGCACGGCCAATCCACCCTAACCTACACATCCTGAACACTATGGGACAATTTAGCACGGCCAATCCACCCTAACCTACACCTCCCTGAACACTGTGCGACAATTTTGCATGGCCAATCCACCCTAACTTACACATCCTGAACACTATGGGACAATTTAGCACGGCCAATCCACCCTAACCTACACATCCATGAACACTATGGGACAATTTAGCACGGCCAATCCACCCTAACCTACACATCCCTGAACACTATGGGACAATTTAGCACGGCCAATCCACCCTAAACTAAACATCCCTGAACACTATGGGACAATTTAGCACGGCCAATCCACCCTAACCTACACATCCCTGAACACTGTGGGACAATTTAGCGCGGGCAATCCACCCTAACCTACACATCCCTGAACACTGTGGGACAATTTAGCACGGCCAATCCACCCTATACGACACATCCCTGAACACTATGGGACAATTTAGCACGGCCAATCCACCCTAACCTACACATCCCTGAACACTGTGGGACAATTTAGCACGGCAATCCACCCTAACCTACACATCCCTGAACACTATGGGACAATTTAGCACGGCCAATCCACCCTAACCTACACATCCCTGAACACTGTGGGACAATTTAGCACGGCCAATCCACCCTAACCTACACATCCCTGAACACTGTGGGACAATTTAGCACGGCCAATCCACCCTAACCTACACATCCCTGAACACTATGGGACAATTTAGCACGGCCAATCCACCCTAACCTACACATCCCTGAACACTATGGGACAATTTAGCACGGCCAATCCACCCTAACCTACACATCCCTGAACACTATGGGACAATTTAGCACGGCCAATCCACCCTAACCTACACATCCCTAAACACTGTGGACAATTTAGCACGGCCAATCCACCCTAAACTACACATCCCTAAATGCTATGGGACAATTTAGCACGGCCAATCCACCCTAACCTACACATCCCTGAACACTATGGGACAATTTAGCACGACCAATCCACCCTAAACTACACATCCCTGAACACTATGGGACAATTTAGCACGGCCAATCCACCCTAACCTACACATCACTGAACACTGTGGGACAATTTAGCGCTGTGAATCGACCCTACCCTACACATCCCTGAACACTGTGGGACAATTTAGCACGGCAATCCACCCTAACCTACACATCCCTGAACACTATGGGACAATTTAGCATGGCCAATCCACCCTAACCTACACATCCCTAAACACTGTGGGACAATTTAGCACGGCCAATCCACCCTAACCTACACATCCCTGAACATATGCGATAATTTAACACGGCCAATCCACCCTAACCTACACATCCCTGAACACTATGGGACAATTTAGCACGGCCAATCCACCCTAACCTACACATCCCTGGACACTATGGGACAATTTAGCACGGCCAATCCACCCTAACCTACACATCCCTGAACACTATGGGACAATTTAGCACGGCCAATCCACCCTAACCTACACATCCCTGAACACTATGGGAAAAATTAGCACGGTCAATCCACCCTAACCTACACATCCCTGAACACGTGGGACAATTTAGCACGGCCAATCCTCCCTCACCTACACATCCCTGAACACTATGGGACAATTTAGCACGGCCAATCCACCCTAACCTACACATCCCTGAACACTATGGGACAATTTAGCACGGCCAATCTACCCAAACCTACACATCCCTGAACACTATGGGACAATTTAGCACGGCCAATCCACCCTAACCTACACATCCCTGAACACTATGGGACAATTTAGCACGGCCAATCCACCCTAACCTACACATCCCTGAACACTGTGGGACAATTTAGCACGGCCAATCCACCCTAACCTACACATCCCTGAACACTATGGGACAATTTAGCACGGCCAATCCACCCTAACCTACACATCCCTGAACACTATGGGACAATTTAGCACGGCCAATCCACCCTAACCTACACATCCCTGAACACTATGGGACAATTTAGCACGGCCAATCCACCCTAACCTACACATCCCTGAACACTGTGGGACAATTTAGCACGGCCAATCCACCCTAACCTACACAACCCTGAACAGTGTGGGACAATTTAGCACGGCCAATCCACCCTAACCTACACATCCCTGAACACTGTGTGACAATTTAGCACGGCCAATCCACCCTAAACTACACATCCCTGAACACTATGGGACAATTTAGCACGGCCAATCCACCCTAACCTACACATCCCTGAACACTTTGAGACAATTTAGCACGGCCAATCCACCCGAAACTACACATCCCTGAACACTATGGGACAATTTAGCACGGCCAATCCACCCTAACCTACACATCCCTGAACACTGTGGGACAATTTAGCACGGCCAATCCACCCTAAACTACACATCCCTGAACACTGTGGGACAATTTAGCACGGCCAATCCACCCTAACCTACACATCCCTGAACACTGTGGGACAATTTAGCACGGCAATCCACCCTAACCTACACATCCCTGAACACTGTGGGACAATTTAGCACGGCCAATCCACCCTAACTACACATCCCTGAACACTATGGGACAATTTAGCACGGCCAATCCACCCTAACCTACACATCCCTGAACACTATGGGACAATTTAGCACGGCCAATCCACCCTAACTACACATCCCTGAACACTGTGGGACAATTTAGCACGGCCAATCCACCCTAACCTACACATCCCTGAACACTGTGGGACAATTTAGCACGGCCAATCCACCCTAACCTACACATCCCTGAACACTATGGGACAATTTAGCACGGCCAATCCACCCTAACCTACACATCCCTGAACACTATGGGACAATTTAGCACGGCCAATCCACCCTAACCTACACATCCCTGAACACTATGGGACAATTTAGCACGGCAATCCACCCTAAACTACACATCCCTGAACACTGTGGGACAATTTAGCACGGCCAATCAACCCTAATCTACACATCCCTAAATGCTATGGGACAATTTAGCACGGCCAATCCACCCTAACCTACACATCCCTGAACACTATGGGACAATTTAGCACGGCCAATCCACCTAAACTACACATCCCTGAACACAATGGGACAATTTAGCACGGCCAATCCACCCTAACCTACACATCACTGAACACTGTGGGACAATTTAGCACGGCCAATCCACCCTAACCTACACATCCCTGAACACTATGGGACAATTTAGCACGGCCAATCCACCCTAACCTACACATCCCTGAACACTGTGGGACAATTTAGCACGGCCAATCCACCCTAACCTACACATCCCTGAACACTATGGGACAATTTAGCACGGCCAATCCACCCTAACCTACACATCCCTGAACACTGTGGGACAATTTAGCACGGCCAATCCACCCTAACCTACTCATCCCTAAACACTGTGGGACAATTTAGCACGGCCAATCCACCCTAACCTACACATCCCTGAACACTGTGGGACAATTTAGCACGGCCAATCCACCCTAACCTACACATCCCTGAACACTGTGGGACAATTTAGCACGGCCAATCGACCCTAACCTTCACATCCCTGAACACTGTGGGACAGTTTAGCACGGGCAATTCACCCTATACTACACATCCCTAAACACTGTGGGACAAATTAGCACGGCCAATCCACCCTAACCTACGCATCCCGGAACACTGTGGGACAATTTAGCACTGCCAATCCACCCTAAACTACACATCCCTGAACACTATGGGACAATTTAGCACGGCCAATCCACCCTAACCTACACATCCCTGAACACTGTGGGACAATTTAGCACGGCCAATCCACCCTAACCTACACATCCCTGAACACTGTGGGACAATTTAGCACGGCCAATCCACCCTAACCTACACATCCCTGAACACTATGGGACAATTTAGCACGGCCAATCCACCCTAACCTACACATCCCTGAACACTGTGGGACAATTTAGCACGGCCAATCCACCCTAACCTACACATCCCTGAACACTGTGGGACAATTTAGCACGGCCAATCCACCCTAACCTACACATCCCTGAACACTATGGGACAATTTAGCACGGCCAATCCACCCTAACCTACACATCCCTGAACACTGTGGGACAATTTAGCACGGCCAATCCACCCTAACCTACACATCCCTGAACACTATGGGACAATTTAGCACGGCCAATCCACCCTAACCTACACATCCCTGAACACTATGGGACAATTTAGCACGGCCAATCCACCCTAACCTACACATCCCTGAACACTATGGGACAATTTAGCACGGCCAATCCACCCTAAACTAAACATCCCTGAACACTATGGGACAATTTAGCACGGCCAATCCACCCTAACCTACACATCCCTGAACACTGTGGGACAATTTAGCACGGCAATCCACCCTAACCTACACATCCCTGAACACTGTGGGACAATTTAGCACGGCCAATCCACCCTAACTACACATCCCTGAACACTATGGGACAATTTAGCACGGCCAATCCACCCTAACCTACACATCCCTGAACACTGTGGGAAAATTTAGCGCGGGCAATCCACCCTAACCTACACATCCCTGAACACTGTGGGACAATTTAGCACGGCCAATCCACCCTAACCTACACATCCCTGAACACTGTGGGACAATTTAGCACGGCCAATCCACCCTAACCTACACATCCCTGAACACTGTGGGACAATTTAGCACGGCCAATCCACCCTAACCTACACATCCCTGAACACTATGGGACAATTTAGCACGGCCAATCCACCCTAACCTACACATCCCTGAACACTATGGGACAATTTAGCACGGCCAATCCACCCTAACCTACACATCCCTGAACACTATGGGACAATTTAGCACGGCCAATCCACCCTAACCTACACATCCCTAAACACTGTGGGACAATTTAGCACGGCCAATCCACCCTAACCTACACATCCCTAAATGCTATGGGACAATTTAGCACGGCCAATCCACCCTAACCTACACATCCCTGAACACTATGGGACAATTTAGCACGACCAATCCACCTAAACTACACATCCCTGAACACTATGGGACAATTTAGCACGGCCAATCCACCCTAACCTACACATCCCTGAACACTGTGGGACAATTTAGCGCTGTGAATCGACCCTACCCTACACATCCCTGAACACTGTGGGACAATTTAGCACGGCAATCCACCCTAACCTACACATCCCTGAACACTATGGGACAATTTAGCACGGCCAATCCACCCTAACCTACACATCCCTGAACACTGTGGGACAATTTAGCACGGCCAATCCACCCTAACCTACACATCCCTGAACATATGGGACAATTTAGCACGGCCAATCCACCCTAACCTACACATCCCTGAACACTATGGGACAATTTAGCACGGCCAATCCACCCTAAACTACACATCCCTGGACACTATGGGACAATTTAGCACGGCCAATCCACCCTAACCTACACATCCCTGAACACTGTGGGACAATTTAGCACGGCCAATCCACCCTAACCTACACATCCCTGAACACTATGGGACAATTTAGCACGGCAATCCACCCTAACCTACACATCCCTGAACACTGTGGGACAATTTAGCACGGCCAATCCACCCTAACCTACACATCCCTGAACACCAAGGGACAATTTAGCACGGCCAATCCACCCTAACCTACACATCCCTGAACACTGTGGGACAATTTAGCACGGCCAATCCACCCTAACCTACACATCCCTGAACACTATGGGACAATTTAGCACGGCCAATCCACCCTAACCTACACATCCCTGAACACTATGGGACAATTTAGCACGGCCAATCCAACCTAACCTACACATCCCTGAACACTGTGCGACAATTTAGCACTGCCAATCCTCCCTAACCTACACATCCCTGAACACTATGGGACAATTTAGCACGGCCAATCCACCCTAACCTACACATCCCTGAACACTATGGGACAATTTAGCACGGCCAATCCACCCTAACCTACACATCCCTGAACACTATGGGACAATTTAGCACGGCCAATCCACCCTAACCTACACATCCCTGAACACTGTGGGACAATTTAGCACGGCCAATCCACCCTAACCTACACAACCCTGAACAGTGTGGGACAATTTAGCACGGCCAATCCACCCTAACCTACACATCCCTGAACACTGTGTGACAATTTAGCACGGCCAATCCACCCTAACCTACACATCCCTGAACACTATGGGACAATTTAGCACGGCCAATCCACCCTAACCTACACATCCCTGAACACTTGGGACAATTTAGCACGGCCAATCCACCCTAAACTACACATCCCTGAACACTATGGGACAATTTAGCACGGCCAATCCACCCTAACCTACACATCCCTGAACACTGTGGGACAATTTAGCACGGCCAATCCACCCTAACCTACACATCCCTGAACACTGTGGGACAATTTAGCACGGCCAATCCACCCTAACCTACACATCCCTGAACACTGTGGGACAATTTAGCACGGCCAATCCACCCTAACCTACACATCCCTGAACACTGTGGGACAATTTAGCACGGCCAATCCACCCTAACCTACACATCCCTGAACACTATGGGACAATTTAGCACGGCCAATCCACCCTAACCTACACATCCCTGAACACTATGGGACAATTTAGCACGGCCAATCCACCCTAACCTACACATCCCTGAACACTGTGGGACAATTTAGCACGGCCAATCCACCCTAACCTACACATCCCTGAACACTATGGGACAATTTAGCACGGCCAATCCACCCTAACCTACACATCCCTGAACACTGTGGGACAATTTAGCACGGCCAATCCACCCTAACCTACACATCCCTGAACACTGTGGGACAATTTAGCACGGCGAATCCACCCTAACTTACACATCCCTAAACCCTATGGGACAATTTAGCACGGCCAATCCACCCTAACCTACACATCCCTGAACACTATGGGACAATTTAGCACGGCCAATCCACCCTAACCTACACATCCCTGAACACTATGGGACAATTTAGCACGGCCAATCCACCCTAACCTACACATCCCTGAACACAGTGGGACAATTTAGCACGGCCAATCCACCCTAACCTACACATCCCTGAACACTATGGGACAATTTAGCACGGCCAATCCACCCTAACCTACACATCCCTGAACACTATGGGACAATTTAGCACGGCCAATCCACCCTAACCTACACATCCCTGAACACTATGGGACAATTTAGCACGGCCAATCCACCCTAACCACACATCCCTGAACACTATGGGACAATTTAGCACGGCCAATCCACCCTAACCTACACATCCCTGAACACTGTGGGACAATTTAGCACGGCCAATCCACCCTAACCTACACATCCCTGAACACTGTGGGACAATTTAGCACGGCCAATCCACCCTAACCTACACAACCCTGAACACTGTGTGACAATTTAGCACGGCCAATCCACCCGAAACTACATATCCCTGAACACTATGGGACAATTTAGCACGGCCAATCCACCCTAACCTACACATCCCTGAACACTTTGAGACAATTTAGCACGGCCAATCCACCCGAAACTACACATCCCTGAACACTATGGGACAATTTAGCACGGCCAATCCACCCTAACCTACACATCCCTGAACACTGTGGGACAATTTAGCACGGCCAATCCACCCTAAACTACACATCCCTGAACACTGTGGGACAATTTAGCACGGCCAATCCACCCTAACCTACACATCCCTGAACACTGTGGGACAATTTAGCACGGCCAATCCACCCTAACCTACACATCCCTGAACACTGGGGACAATTTAGCACGGCCAATCCACCCTAACCTACACATCCCTGAACACTATGGGACAATTTAGCACGGCCAATCCACCCTAACCTACACATCCCTGAACACTATGGGACAATTTAGCACGGCCAATCCACCCTAACCTACACATCCCTGAACACTGTGGGACAATTTAGCACGGCCAATCCACCCTAACCTACACATCCCTGAACACTATGGGACAATTTAGCACGGCCAATCCACCCTAACCTACACATCCCTGAACACTGTGGGACAATTTAGCACGGCGAATCCACCCTAACTTACACATCCCTAAACCCTATGGGACAATTTAGCACGGCCAATCCACCCTAACCTACACATCCCTGAACACTATGGGACAATTTAGCACGGCCAATCCACCCTAACCTACACATCCCTGAACACTATGGGACAATTTAGCACGGCCAATCCACCCTAACCTACACATCCCTGAACACTGTGGGACAATTTAGCACGGCCAATCCACCCTAACCTACACATCCCTGAACACTATGGGACAATTTAGCACGGCCAATCCACCCTAACCTACACATCCCTGAACACTGTGGGACAATTTAGCACGGCCAATCCACCCTAACCTACACATCCCTAAACACTATGGGACAATTTAGCACGGCCAATCCACCCTAACCTACACATCCCTGAACACTATGGGCAATTTAGCACGGCCAATCCACCTAAACTACACATCCCTGAACACTATGGGACAATTTAGCACGGCCAATCCACCCTAACCTACACATCCCTGAACACTGTGGGACAATTTAGCACGGCCAATCCACCCTACCTACACATCCCTGAACACTGTGGGACAATTTAGCACGGCAATCCACCCTAACCTACACATCCCTGAACACTATGGGACAATTTAGCACGGCCAATCCACCCTAACCTACACATCCCTGAACACTGTGGGACAATTTAGCACGGCCAATCCACCCTAACCTACACATCCCTGAACATATGGGACAATTTAGCACGGCCAATCCACCCTAACCTACACAACCCTGAACAGTGTGGGACAATTTAGCACGGCCAATCCACCCTAACCTACACAACCCTGAACACTGTGTGACAATTTAGCACGGCCAATCCACCCGAAACTACATATCCCTGAACACTATGGGACAATTTAGCACGGCCAATCCACCCTAACCTACACATCCCTGAACACTTTGAGACAATTTAGCACGGCCAATCCACCCGAAACTACACATCCCTGAACACTATGGGACAATTTAGCACGGCCAATCCACCCTAACCTACACATCCCTGAACACTGTGGGACAATTTAGCACGGCCAATCCACCCTAAATTACACATCCCTGAACACTGTGGGACAATTTAGCACGGCCAATCCACCCTAACCTACACATCCCTGAACACTGTGGGACAATTTAGCACGGCAATCCACCCTAACCTACACATCCCTGAACACTGTGGGACAATTTAGCACGGCCAATGCACCCTAACGTACACAACCCTGAACACTATGGGACAATTTAGCACGGCCAATCCACCCTAACCTACACATCCCTGAACACTATGAGACAATTTTGCACTGCCAATCCACCCTAACCTACACATCCCTGAACACTGTGGGACAATTTAGCACGGCCAATCCACCCTAACCTACACATCCCTGAACACTATGGGACAATTTAGCACGGCCAATCCACCCTAACCTACACATCCCTGAACACTATGGGACAATTTAGCACGGCCAATCCACCCTAACCTACACATCCCTGAACACTGTGGGACAATTTAGCACGGCCAATCCACCCTAACCTACACATCCCTAAACCCTATGGGACAATTTAGCACGGCCAATCCACCCTAACCTACACATCCCTGAACACTATGGGACAATTTAGCATGGCCAATCCACCCTAACCTACACATCCCTGAACACTATGGGACAATTTAGCACGGCCAATCCACCCTAACCTACACATCCCTAAACACAGTGGGACAATTTAGCACGGCCAATCCACCCTAACCTACACATCCCTGAACACTATGGGACAATTTAGCACGGCCAATCCACCCTAACCTACACATCCCTGAACACTGTGGGACAATTTAGCACGGCCAATCCACCCTAACCTACACATCCCTGAACACTATGGGACAATTTAGCACGGCCAATCCACCCTAACCTACACATCCCTGAACACTATGGGACAATTTAGCACGGCCAATCCACCTAACTACACATCCCTGAACACTATGGGACAATTTAGCACGGCCAATCCACCCTAACCTACACATCCCTGAACACTGTGGGACAATTTAGCACGGCAATCCACCCTAACCTACACATCCCTGAACACTGTGGGACAATTTAGCACGGGCAATCCACCCTAACCTACACATCCCTGAACACTATGGGACAATTTAGCACGGCCAATCCACCCTAACCTACACATCCCTAAACACTGTGGGACAATTTAGCACGGCCAATCCACCCTAACCTACACATCCCTGAACATATGGGACAATTTAGCACGGCCAATCCACCCTAACCTACACATCCCTGAACACTCTGGGACAATTTAGCACGGCCAATCCACCCTAACCTACACATCCCTGAACACTATGGGACAATTTAGCACGGCCAATCCACCCTAACCTACACATCCCTGAACACTATGGGACAATTTAGCACGGCCAATCCACCCTAACCTACACATCCCTAAACACTGTGGGACAATTTAGCACTGCCAATCCTCCCTCACCTACACATCCCTGAACACTATGGGACAATTTAGCACGGCCAATCCAACCTAACCTACACATCCCTGAACACTGTGGGACAATTTAGCACGGCCAATCCACCCTAACCTACACATCCCTGAACACTATGGGACAATTTAGCACGGCCAATCCACCCTAACCTACACATCCCTGAACACTATGGGACAATTTAGCACGGCCAATCCACCCTAACCTACACATCCCTGAACACTGTGGGACAATTTAGCACGGCCAATCCACCCTAACCTACACATCCCTGAACACTATGGGACAATTTAGCACGGCCAATCCACCCTAACCTACACATCCCTGAACACTATGGGACAATTTAGCACGGCCAATCCACCCTAACCTACACATCCCTAAACACTGTGGGACAATTTAGCACGGCCAATCCACCCTAACCTACACATCCCTGAACACTGTGGGACAATTTAGCACGGCCAATCCACCCTAACCTACACATCCCTGAACACTGTGGGACAATTTAGCACGGCCAATCCACCCGAAACTACACATCCCTGAACACTATGGGACAATTTAGCACGGCCAATCCACCCTAACCTACACATCCCTAAACACTTTGAGACAATTTAGCACGGCCAATCCACCCGAAACTACACATCCCTGAACACTATGGGACAATTTAGCACGGCCAATCCACCCTAACCTACACATCCCTGAACACTGTGGGACAATTTAGCACGGCCAATCCACCCTAACCTACACATCCCTGAACACTGTGGGACAATTTAGCACGGCCAATCCACCCTAACCTACACATCCCTGAACACTATGGGACAATTTAGCACGGCCAATCCACCCTAACCTACACATCCCTGAACACTGTGGGACAATTTAGCACGGCCAATCCACCCTAACCTACACATCCCTGAACACTGTGGGACAATTTAGCACGGCCAATCCACCCTAACCTACACATCCCTGAACACTGTGGGACAATTTAGCACGGCCAATCCACCCTAACCTACACATCCCTGAACACTATGGGACAATTTAGCACGGCCAATCCACCCTAACCTACACATCCCTGAACACTGTGGGACAATTTAGCACGGCCAATCCACCCTAACCTACACATCCCTGAACACTATGGGACAATTTAGCACGGCCAATCCACCCTAACCTACACATCCCTGAACACTGTGGGACAATTTAGCACGGCCAATCCACCCTAACCTACACATCCCTGAACACTATGGGACAATTTAGCACGGCCAATCCACCCTAACCTACACATTCCTGAACACTATGGGACAATTTAGCACGGCCAATCCACCCTAACCTACACATCCCTGAACACTATGGGACAATTTAGCACGGCCAATCCACCCTAACCTACACATCCCTGAACACTATGGGACAATTTAGCACGGCCAATCCACCCTAACCTACACATCCCTGAACACTGTGGGACAATTTAGCACGGCCAATCCACCCTAACCTACACATCCCTGAACACTGTGGGACAATTTAGCACGGCCAATCCACCCTAAACTACACATCCCTGAACACTATGGGACAATTTAGCACGGCCAATCCACCCTAACCTACACATCCCTGAACACTATGGGACAATTTAGCACGGCCAATACGCCATAACCTAAACATCCCGAAACACTATGGGACAATTTAGCACGGCCAATCCACCCTAACCTACACATCCCTGAACACTGTGGGACAATTTAGCACGCCAATCCACCCTAACCTACACATCCCTAAACTCTGTGGGACAATTTAGCACGGCCAATCCACCCTAACCTACACATCCCTGAACACTATGGGACAATTTAGCACGGCCAATCCACCCTAACCTACACATCCCTGAACACTGTGGGACAATTTAGCACGGCCAATCCACCCTAACCTACACATCCCTGAACACTGTGGGACAATTTAGCACGGCCAATCCACCCTAACCTACACATTCCTGAACACTGTGGGACAATTTAGCACGGCCAATCCACCCTAACCTACACATCCCTGAACACTATGGGACAATTTAGCACGGCCAATCCACCCTAACCTACACATCCCTGAACACTGTGGGACAATTTAGCACGGCCAATCCACCCTAACCTACACATCCCTGAACACTGTGGGACAATTTAGCACGGCCAATCCACCCTAACCTACACATCCCTGAACACTATGGGACAATTTAGCACGGCCAATCCACCCTAACCTACACATCCCTGAACACTATGGGACAATTTAGCACGGCCAATCCACCCTAACCTACACATCCCTGAACACTATGGGACAATTTAGCACGGCCAATCCACCCTAACCTACACATCCCTGAACACTGTGGGACAATTTAGCACGGCCAATCCACCCTAACCTACACATCCCTGAACACCATGGGACAATTTAGCACGGCCAATCCACCCTAACCACACATCCCTGAACACTATGGGACAATTTAGCACGGCCAATCCACCCTAACCTGCACATCCCTGAACACTGTGGGACAATTTAGCACGGCCAATCCACCCTAACCTACACATCCCTGAACACTATGGGACAATTTAGCACGGCCAATCCACCCTAACCTACACATCCCTGAACACTATGGGACAATTTAGCACGGCCAATCCACCCTAACCTACACATCCCTGAACACTGTGGGACAATTTAGCACGGCCAATCCACCCTAACCTACACATCCCTGAACACTATGGGACAATTTAGCACGGCCAATCCACCCTAAACCTACACATCCCTGAACACTATGGGACAATTTAGCACGGCCAATCCACCCTAACCTACACATCCCTGAACACTGTGGGACAATTTAGCACGGCCAATCCACCCTAACCTACACATCCCTGAACACTGTGGGACAATTTAGCACGGCCAATCCACCCTAACCTACACATCCCTGAACACTGTGGGACAATTTAGCACGGCCAATCCACCCTAACCTACACATCCCTGAACACTATGGGACAATTTAGCACGGCCAATCCACCCTAACCTACACATCCCTGAACACTGTGGGACAATTTAGCACGGCCAATCCACCCTAACCTACACATCCCTGAACATATGGGACAATTTAGCACGGCCAATCCACCCTAACCTACACATCCCTGAACACTATGGGACAATTTAGCACGGCCAATCCACCCTAACCTACACATCCCTGAACACTATGGGACAATTTAGCACGGCCAATCCACCCTAACCTACACATCCCTGAACACTGTGGGACAATTTAGCACGGCCAATCCACCCTAACCTACACATCCCTAAACACTGTGGGACAATTTAGCACGGCCAATCCACCCTAAACTACACATCCCTGAACACTATGGGACAATTTAGCACGGCCAATCCACCTAACCTACACATCCCTGAACACTATGGGACAATTTAGCACGGCCAATACGCCATAACCTAAACATCCCGAAACACTATGGGACAATTTAGCACGGCCAATCCACCCTAACCTACACATCCCTGAACACTGTGGGACAATTTAGCACGGCCAATCCACCCTAACCTACACATCCCTGAACACTGTGGGACAATTTAGCACGGCCAATCCACCCTAACCTACACATCCCTGAACACTATGGGACAATTTAGCACGGCCAATCCACCCTAACCTACACATCCCTGAACACTGTGGGACAATTTAGCACGGCCAATCCACCCTAACCTACACATCCCTAAACACTGTGGGACAATTTAGCACGGCCAATCCACCCTAACCTACACATTCCTAAACACTGTGGGACAATTTAGCACGGCCAATCCACCCTAACCTACACATCCCTGAACACTATGGGACAATTTAGCACGGCCAATCCACCCTAAACCACACATCCCTGAACACTATGGGACAATTTAGCACGGCCAATCCACCCTAACCTACACATCCCTGAACACTGTGGGACAATTTAGCACGGCCAATCCACCCTAACCTACACATCCCTGAACACTGTGGGACAATTTAGCACGGCCAATCCACCCTAACCTACACATCCCTGAACACTGTGGGACAATTTAGCACGGCCAATCCACCCTAACCTACACATCCCTGAACACTATGGGACAATTTAGCATGCCAATCCACCCTAACCTACACATCCCTGAACACTGTGGGACAATTTAGCACGGCCAATCCACCCTAACCTACACATCCCTGAACACTATGGGACAATTTAGCACGGCCAATCCACCCTAAACTACACATCCCTGAACACTATGGGACAATTTAGCACGGCCAATCCACCCTAACCTACACATCCCTGAACACTAAGGGACAATTTCGCACGGCCAATCCACCCTAACCTACACATCCCTGAACACTATGGGAAAAATTAGCACGGTCAATCCACCCTAACCTACACATCCCTAAACACTGTGGGACAATTTAGCACTGCCAATCCACCCTCACCTACACATCCCTGAACACTGTGGGACAATTTAGCACGGCCAATCCACCCTAACCTACACATCCCTGAACACTGTGGGACAATTTAGCACGGCCAATCTACCCAAACCTACACATCCGTAAACACTATGGGACAATTTAGCAGTGCCAATCCACCCTAACCTACACATCCCTGAACACTATGGGACAATTTAGCACGGCAAATCCACCCTAACCTACACATCCCTGAACACTGTGCGACAATTTAGCACTGCCAATCCTCCCTAACCTACACATCCCTGAACACTATGGGACAATTTAGCACGGCCAATCCACCCTAACCTACACATCCCTGAACACTATGGGACAATTTAGCACGGCCAATCCACCCTAAACCACACATCCCTGAACACTATGGGACAATTTAGCACGGCCAATCCACCCTAACCTACACATCCCTGAACACTGTGGGACAATTTAGCACGGCCAATCCACCCTAACCTACACAACCCTGAACAGTGTGGGACAATTTAGCACGGCCAATCCACCCTAACCTACACATCCCTGAACACTGTGGGACAATTTAGCACGGCCAATCCACCCTAACTACACATCCCTGAACACTATGGGACAATTTAGCACGGCCAATCCACCCATAACCTACACATCCCTGAACACTTTGAGACAATTTAGCACGGCCAATCCACCCTAAACTACACATCCCTGAACACTATGGGACAATTTAGCACGGCCAATCCACCCTAACCTGCACATCCCTGAACACTGTGGGACAATTTAGCACGGCCAATCCACCCTAAACTACACATCCCTGAACACTGTGGGACAATTTAGCACGGCCAATCCACCCTAACCTACACATCCCTGAACACTGTGGGACAATTTAGCACGGGCAATCCACCCTAACCTGCACATCCCTGAACACTGTGGGACAATTTAGCACGGCCAATGCACCCTAACGTACACAACCCTGAACACGATGGGACACTTTAGCACGGTCAATCCACCCTAACCTACACATCCCTGAACACTATGAGACAATTTTGCACTGCCAATCCACCCTAACCTACACATCCCTAAACACTGTGGGACAATTTAGCACGGCCATTCCACCCTAACCTACACATTCCTGAACACTATGGGACAATTTAGCACGGCCAATCCACCCTAACCTACACATCCCTGAACACTGTGGGACAATTTAGCACGGCGAATCCACCCTAACTTACACATCCCTAAACCCAATGGGACAATCTAGCACGGCCAATCCACCCTAACCTACACATCCCTGAACACTATGGGACAATTTAGCATGGCCAGTCCACCCTAACCTACACATCCCTGAACACTATGGGACAATTTAGCATGGCCAATCCACCCTAACCTACACATCCCTAAACACAGTGGGACAATTTAGCACGGCCAATCCACCCTAACCTACACATCCCTGAACACTATGGGACAATTTAGAACGGCCAATCCACCCTAACCTACACATACCTGAACACTGTGGGACAATTTAGCACGGCCAATCCACCCTAATCGACACATCCCTAAATGCTATGGGACAATTTAGCACGGCCAATCCACCCTAACCTACACATCCCTGAACACTATGGGCAATTTAGCACGACCAATCCACCTAAACTACACATCCCTGAACACTATGGGACAATTTAACACGGCCAATCCACCCTAACCTACACATCACTGAACACTGTGGGACAATTTAGCGCCGTCAATCGACCCTACCCTACACATCCCTGAACACTGTGGGACAATTTAGCACGGGCAATCCACCCTAATCTACACATCCCTGAACACTATGGGACAATTTAGCAGGCCCAATCCACCCTAACCTACACATCCCTAAACACTGTGGGACAATTTAGCATGGCCAATTCACCCTAACCGACACATCCCTGAACATATGCGATAATTTAACATGGCCGATCCACCCTAACCTACTCATCCCTGAACACTATGGGACAATTTAGCACGGCCAATCCACCCTAACCTACACTTCCCTGGACACTAAGGGACAATTTCGCACGGCCAATCCACGCTAACCTACACATCCCTGAACACTATGGGACAATTTAGCACGGTCAATCCACCCTAACCTACACATCCCTAAACACTGTGGGACAATTTAGCACTGCCAATCCTCCCTCACCTACACATCCCTGAACACTATGGGACAATTTAGCACGGCAAATCCAACCTAACCTACACATCCCTGTACACTGTGGGACAATTTAGCACGGCCAATCTACCCAAACCTACACATCCGTAAACACTATGGGACAATTTAGCAGTCCCAATCCTCCCTAACCGACACATCCCTGAACACTATGGGACAATTTACCACGGCAAATCCAACCTAACCTACACATCCCTGAACACTGTGCGACAATTTAGCACTGCCAATCCTCCCTATCCTACACATCCCTGAACACTATGGGACAATTTAGCACGGCCTATCCACCCTAAACCACACATCCCTGAACACTATGGGACAATTTAGCATGGCCAATCCACCCTAACCTACACATCCCTAAACACTATGGGACAATTTAGAACGGCCAATCCACCCTAACCTACACATCCCTGAACACTATGGGAAAATTTAGCACTGTCAATCCACCCTAACCTACACATCCCTAAACACTGTGGGACAATTTAGCACTGCCAATCCTCCCTCACCTACACATCCCTGAACACCAAGGGACAATTTAGCACGGCCTATCCACCCTAAACCACACATCCCTGAACACTATGGGAAAATTTAGCACGGTCAATCCAACCTAACCTGCACATCCCTGTACACTGTGGGACAATTTAGCACGGCCAATCTACCCAAACCTACACATCCGTAAACACTATGGGACAATTTAGCAGTGCCAATCCTCCCTAACCTACACATTCCTGAACACTATGGGACAATTTACCACGGCAAATCCAACCTAACCTACACATCCCTGAACACTGTGCGACAATTTAGCACTGCCAATCCTCCCTAACCTACACATCCCTGAACACTATGGGACAATTTAGCACGGCCTATCCACCCTAAACCACACATCCCTGAAGACTATGGGACAATTTAGCACGGCCAATCCACCCTAACCTACACATCCCTAAACACTGTGGGACAATTTAGCACGGCCAATCCACCCTAACCTACACATCCCTGAACAGTGTGGGACAATTTAGCACGGCCAATCCACCCTAACCTACACAACCCTGAACACTGTGGGACAATTTAGCACGGGCAATCCACCCTAACCTACACATCCCTGAACACTATGGGACAATTTAGCATGCCCAATCCACCCTAACCTACACATCCCTAAACACTGTGGGACAATTTAGCATGGCCAATTCACCCTAACCGACACATCCCTGAACATATGCGATAATTTAACATGGCCGATCCACCCTAACCTACACATCCCTGAACACTATGGGACAATTTAGCACGGCCAATCCACCATAACCTACACATCCCTGAACACTATGGGACAATTTAGCACGGCCAATCCACCATAACCTACACATCCCTGAACAGTGTGGGACAATTTGTACGGCCAATCCACCCTAACCTACACATCCCTAAACACTGTGAGACAATTTAGCACGGCCAATCCACCCTAAACTGCACATCCCTGAACACTATGGGACAATTTAGGACGGCCAATCCACATAACCGACACATCCCTGAATACTATGGGACAATTTAGCACGGCCAATACGCCATAACCTAAACATCCCGAAACAGTATGAGACAATTTAGCACGGTCAATCCACCATAATCGACACATCCCTGAACACTGTGGGACAAATTAGCACGCCCAGTCCACCCTAACCTACACATCCCTAAACTCTGTGGGACAATTTAGCACGGCCAATCCACCCTAACCTACACATCCCTGAACACTATGGGACAATTTAGCACGGCCAATCCACCCTAACCTACACATCCCTGAACACTGTGGGACAATTTAGCACGGCCAATCCACCCTAACCTACACATCCCTAAACACTGTGGGACAATTTATCACGGCCAATCCACCCTAACCTATACATTCCTAAACACTGTGGGACAATTTAGCACGGCCATTCCACCCTAACCTACACATCCCTGAACACTATGGGACAATTTAGCACGGCCTATCCACCCTAAACCACACATCCCTGAAGACTATGGGACAATTTAGCACGGCCAATCCACCCTAACCTACACATCCCTAAACACTGTGGGACAATTTAGCACGGCCAATCCACCCTAACCTACACATCCCTGAACAGTGTGGGACAATTTAGCACGGCCAATCCACCCTAACCTACACAACCCTGAACACTGTGGGACAATTTAGCACGGGCAATCCACCCTAACCTACACATCCCTGAACACTATGGGACAATTTAGCATGCCCAATCCACCCTAACCTACACATCCCTAAACACTGTGGGACAATTTAGCATGGCCAATTCACCCTAACCGACACATCCCTGAACACTATGGGACAACTTAGCACAGCCAATCCACCCAAAACTACACATCCCTGGACACTATGGGACAATTTAGCACGGCCAATCCACCCTAACCTACACATCCCTGGACACTAAGGGACAATTTCGCACGGCCAATCCACCCTAATCTACACATCCCTGAACACTATGGGAAAAATTAGCACGGTCAATCCACCCTAACCTATACATCCCTAAACACTGTGGGACAATTTAGCACTGCCAATCCTCCCTCACCTACACATCCCTGAACACCAAGGGACAATTTAGCACGGCAAATCCAACCTAACCTGCACATCCCTGTACACTGTGGGACAATTTAGCACGGCCAATCTACCCAAACCTACACATCCGTAAACACTATGGGACAATTTAGCAGTGCCAATCCTCCCTAACCTACACATCCCTGAACACTATGGGACAATTTACCACGGCAAATCCAACCTAACCTACACATCCCTGAACACTGTGCGACAATTTAGCACTGCCAATCCTCCCTAACCTACACATCCCTGAACACTATGGGACAATTTAGCACTGCCAATCCTCCCTAACCTACACATCCCCGAACACTATGGGACAATTTAGCACGGCCTATCCACCCTAAACCACACATCCCTGAACACTATGGGACAATTTAGCACGGCCAATCCACCCTAACCTACACATCCCTAAACACTGTGGGACAATTTAGCACGGCCAATCCACCCTAACCTACACAACCCTGAACAGTGTGGGACAATTTAGCACGGCCAATCCACCCTAACCTACACAACCCTGAACACTGTGTGACAATTTAGCACGGCCAATCCACCCGAAACTACATATCCCTGAACACTATGGGACAATTTAGCACGGCCAATCCACCATAACCTACACATCCCTAAACACTTTGAGACAATTTAGCACGGCCAATCCACCCGAAACTACACATCCCTGAACAGTATGGGACAATTTAGCACGGCCAATCCACCCTAACCTGCACATCCCTGAACACTGTGGGACAATTTAGCACTGCCAATCCACCCTAACCGACACATCCCTGAACACTGTGGGACAATTTAGCACGGGCAATCCACCCTAACCTGCACATCCCTGAACACTGTGGGACAATTTAGCACGGCCAATGCACCCTAACGTACACAACCCTGAACACGATGGGACACTTTAGCACGGTCAATCCACCCTAACCTACACATCCCTGAACACTATGAGACAATTTTGCACTGCCAATCCACCCTAACCTACACATCCCTAAACACTGTGGGACAATTTAGCACGGCCATTCCACCCTAACCTACACATTCCTGAACACTATGGGACAATTTAGCACGGCCAATCCACCCTAACCTACACATCCCTGAACACTGTGGGACAATTTAGCACGGCGAATCCACCCTAACTTACACATCCCTAAACCCAATGGGACAATCTAGCACGGCCAATCCACCCTAACCTACACATCCCTGAACACTATGGGACAATTTAGCATGGCCAGTCCACCCTAACCTACACATCCCTGAACACTATGGGACAATTTAGCATGGCCAGTCCACCCTAACCTACACATCCCTAAACACAGTGGGACAATTTAGCACGGGCAATCCACCCTAACCTACACATCCCTGAACACTATGGGACAATTTAGAACGGCCAATCCACCCTAACCTACACATACCTGAACACTGTGGGACAATTTAGCACGGCCAATCCACCCTAATCGACACATCCCTAAATGCTATGGGACAATTTAGCACTGCCAATCCACCCTAACCTACACATCCCTGAACACTATGGGCAATTTAGCACGACCAATCCACCTAAACTACACATCCCTGAACACTATGGGACAATTTAACACGGCCAATCCACCCTAACCTACACATCACTGAACACTGTGGGACAATTTAGCGCCGTCAATCGACCCAACCCTACACATCCCTGAACACTGTGGGACAATTTAGCACGGGCAATCCACCCTAATCTACACATCCCTGAACACTATGGGACAATTTAGCAGGCCCAATCCACCCTAACCTACACATCCCTAAACACTGTGGGACAATTTAGCATGGCCAATTCACCCTAACCGACACATCCCTGAACATATGCGATAATTTAACATGGCCGATCCACCCTAACCTACTCATCCCTGAACACTATGGGACAATTTAGCACGGCCAATCCACCCTAACCTACACTTCCCTGGACACTAAGGGACAATTTCGCACGGCCAATCCACGCTAACCTACACATCCCTGAACACTATGGGACAATTTAGCACGGTCAATCCACCCTAACCTACACATCCCTAAACACTGTGGGACAATTTAGCACTGCCAATCCTCCCTCACCTACACATCCCTGAACACTATGGGACAATTTAGCACGGCAAATCCAACCTAACCTACACATCCCTGTACACTGTGGGACAATTTAGCACGGCCAATCTACCCAAACCTACACATCCGTAAACACTATGGGACAATTTAGCAGTCCCAATCCTCCCTAACCGACACATCCCTGAACACTATGGGACAATTTACCACGGCAAATCCAACCTAACCTACACATCCCTGAACACTGTGCGACAATTTAGCACTGCCAATCCTCCCTATCCTACACATCCCTGAACACTATGGGACAATTTAGCACGGCCTATCCACCCTAAACCACACATCCCTGAACACTATGGGACAATTTAGCATGGCCAATCCACCCTAACCTACACATCCCTAAACACTGTGGGACAATTTAGCACGGCCAATCCACCCTAACCTACACATCCCTGAACAGTGTGGGACAATTTAGCATGGCCAATCCACCCGAACCTACACAACCCTGAACACTGTGTGACAATTTAGCACGGCCAATCCACCCTAACCTACACACCCCTGAACACTATGGGACAATTTAGCACGGCCAATCCACCCTAACCGACACATCCCTGAACACTGTGGGACAATTTAGCACGGCCAATCCACCCTAACCTGCACATCCCTGAACACTGTGGGACAATTTAGCACGGCCAATGCACCCTAACGTACACAACCCTGAACACTGTGGGACAATTTAGCACGGTCAATCCACCCTAAACTACACATCCCTGAACACTATGGGACAATTTTGCACTGCCAATCCACCCTAACCTACACATCCCTAAACACTGTGGGACAATTTAGCACGGCCATTCCACCCTAACCTACACATTCCTGAACACTATGGGACAACTTAGCACGGCCAATCCACCCTAACCTGCACATCCCTAAACACTGTGGGACAAATTAGCACGGCCATTCCACCCTAACCTACACATTCCTGAACACTATGGGACAATTTAGCACGGCCATTCCACCCTAACCTACACATTCCTGAACACTATGGGACAATTTAGCACGGCCAATCCACCCTAACCTACACATCCCTGAACACTATGGGACAATTTAGCACGGCCAATCCACCATAACCTACACATCCCTGAACACTATGGGACAATTTAGCACGGCCAATCCACCATAACCTACACATCCCTGAACAGTGTGGGACAATTTGTACGGCCAATCCACCCTAACCTACACATCCCTAAACACTGTGAGACAATTTAGCACGGCCAATCCACCCTAAACTGCACATCCCTGAACACTATGGGACAATTTAGGACGGCCAATCCACATAACCGACACATCCCTGAATACTATGGGACAATTTAGCACGGCCAATACGCCATAACCTAAACATCCCGAAACAGTATGAGACAATTTAGCACGGTCAATCCACCATAATCGACACATCCCTGAACACTGTGGGACAAATTAGCACGCCCAGTCCACCCTAACCTACACATCCCTAAACTCTGTGGGACAATTTAGCACGGCCAATCCACCCTAACCTACACATCCCTGAACACTATGGGACAATTTAGCACGGCCAATCCACCCTAACCTACACATCCCTGAACACTGTGGGACAATTTAGCACGGCCAATCCACCCTAACCTACACATCCCTAAACACTGTGGGACAATTTATCACGGCCAATCCACCCTAACCTATACATTCCTAAACACTGTGGGACAATTTAGCACGGCCATTCCACCCTAACCTACACATTCCTGAACACTATGGGACAATTTAGCACGGCCAATCCACCCTAACCTACACAACCCTGAACACTGTGTGACAATTTAGCACGGCCAATCCACCCGAAACTACACATCCCTGAACACTATGGGACAATTTAGCACGGCCAATCCACCCTAACCTGCACATCCCTGAACACTATGGGACAATTTAGCACGGCCAATCCACCATAACCTACACATCCCTAAACACTTTGAGACAATTTAGCACGGCCAATCCACCCGAAACTACACATCCCTGAACAGTATGGGACAATTTAGCACGGCCAATCCACCCTAACCTACACATCCCTAAACACTGTGAGACAATTTAGCACGGCCAATCCACCCTAAACTACACATCCCTGAACACTGTGGGACAATTTATCACGGCCAATCCACCCTAACCGACACATCCCTGAACACTGTGGGACAATTTAGCACGGGCAATCCACCCTAATCTGCACATCCCTGAACACTGTGGGACAATTTAGCACGGCCAATGCACCCTAACGTACACAACCCTGAACACTATGGGACAATTTAGCACGGTCAATCCACCCTAACCTACACATCCCTGAACACTATGGGACAATTTTGCACTGCCAATCCACCCTAACCTACACATCCCTAAACACTGTGGGACAATTTAGCACGGCCATTCCACCCTAACCTACACATTCCTGAACACTATGGGACAATTTAGCACGGCCAATCCACCCTAACCTACACATCCCTGAACACTGTGGGACAATTTAGCACGGCGAATCCACCCTAACTTACACATCCCTAAAGCCAATGGGACAATCTAGCACGGCCAATCCACCCTAACCTACACATCCCTGAACACTGTGGGACAATTTAGCATGGCCAGTCCACCCTAACCTACACATCCCTGAACACTATGGGACAATTTAGCATGGCCAGTCCACCCTAACCTACACATCCCTAAACACTGTGGGACAATTTAGCACGGGCAATCCACCCTAACCTACACATCCCTGAACACTATGGGACAATTTAGAACGGCCAATCCACCCTAACCTACACATCCCTGAACACTGTGGGACAATTTAGCACGGCCAATCCACCCTAATCTACACATCCCTAAATGCTATGGGACAATTTAGCACTGCCAATCCACCCTAACCTACACATCCCTGAACACTATGGGCAATTTAGCACGACCAATCCACCTAAACTACACATCCCTGAACACTATGGGACAATTTAACACGGCCAATCCACCCTAACCTACACATCACTGAACACTGTGGGACAATTTAGCGCCGTCAATCGACCCTACCCTACACATCCCTGAACACTGTGGGACAATTTAGCACGGGCAATCCACCCTAACCTACACATCCCTGAACACTACGGGACAATTTAGCATGCCCAATCCACCCTAACCTACACATCCATGAACACTGTGGGACAAATTAGCATGGCCAATTCACCCTAACCGACACATCCCTGAACATATGCGATAATTTAACATGGCCGATCCACCCTAACCTACTCATCCCTGAACACTATGGGACAACTTAGCACGGCCAATCCACCCAAAACTACACATCCCTGAACACTATGGGACAATTTAGCACGGCCAATCCACCCTAACCTACACATCCCTGGACACTAAGGGACAATTTCGCACGGCCAATCCACCCTAACCTACACATCCCTGAACACTATGGGACAATTTAGCACGGTCAATCCACCCTAACCTACACATCCCTAAACACTGTGCGACAATTTAGCACTGCCAATCCTCCCTCACCTACACATCCCTGAACACTATGGGACAATTTAGCACGGCAAATCCAACCTAACCGACACATCCCTGTACACTGTGGGACAATTTAGCACGGCCAATCTACCCAAACCTACACATCCGTAAACACTATGGGACAATTTAGCAGTGCCAATCCTCCCTAACCTACACATCCCTGAACACTATGGGACAATTTACCACGGCAAATCCAACCTAACCTACACATCCCTGAACACTGTGGGACAATTTAGCACTGCCAATCCTCCCTATCCTACACATCCCTGAACACTATGGGACAATTTAGCACTGCCAATCCTCCCTAACCTACACATCCCTGAACACTATGGGACAATTTAGCACGGCCTATCCATCCTAAACCACACATCCCTGAACACGATGGGACATTTTAGCACGGCCAATCCACCCTAACCTACACATCCCTAAACACTGTGGGACAATTTAGCACGGCCAATCCACCCTAACCTACACATCCCTGAACAGTGTGGGACAATTTAGCATGGCCAATCCACCCGAACCGACACAACCCTGAACACTGTGTGACAATTTAGCACGGCCAATCCACCCGAAACTACACATCCCTGAACACTATGGGACAATTTAGCACGGCCAATCCACCATAACCTACACATCCCTAAACACTTTGAGACAATTTAGCACGGCCAATCCACCCGAAACTACACATCCCTGAACAGTATGGGACAATTTAGCACGGCCAATCCACCCTAACCTACACATCCCTAAACACTGTGAGACAATTTAGCACGGCCAATCCACCCTAAACTACACATCCCTGAACACTGTGGGACAATTTAGCACGGCCAATCCACCCTAACCGACACATCCCTGAACACTGTGGGACAAATTAGCACGGGCAATCCACCCTAACCTGCACATCCCTGAACACTGTGGGACAATTTAGCACGGCCAATGCACCCTAACGTACACAACCCTGAACACTATGGGACAATTTAGCACGGTCAATCCACCCTAACCTACACATCCCTGAACACTATGGGACAATTTTGCACTGCCAATCCACCCTAACCTACACATCCCTAAACACTGTGGGACAATTTAGCACGGCCATTCCACCCTAACCTACACATTCCTGAACACTATGGGACAATTTAGCACGGCCAATCCACCCTAACCTGCACATCCCTAAACACTGTGGGACAATTTAGCACGGCCATTCCACCCTAACCTACACATTCCTGAACACTATGGGACAATTTAGCACGGCCATTCCACCCTAACCTACACATTCCTGAACAGAATGGGACAATTTAGCACGGCCAATCCACCCTAACCTACACATCCCTGAAGACTATGGGACAATTTAGCACGGCCAATCCACCATAACCTACACATCCCTGAACAGTATGGGACAATTTGCACGGCCAATCCACCCTAACCTACACATCCCTAAACACTGTGAGACAATTTAGCACGGCCAATCCACCCTAAACTGCACATCCCTGAACACTATGGGACAATTTAGGACGGCCAATCCACATAACCGACACATCCCTGAATACTATGGGACAATTTAGCACGGCGAATACGCCATAACCTAAACATCCCGAAACAGTATGAGACAATTTAGCACGGTCAATCCACCATAATCGACACATCCCTGAACACTGTGGGACAAATTAGCACGCCCAGTCCACCCTAACCTACACATCCCTAAACTCTGTGGGACAATTTAGCACGGCCAATCCACCCTAACCTACACATCCCTGAACACTATGGGACAATTTAGCAGGGCCAATCCACCCTAACCTACACATCCCTGAACACTGTGGGACAATTTAGCACGGCCAATCCACCCTAACCTACTCATCCCTAAACACTGTGGGACAATTTATCACGGCCAATCCACCCTAACCTATACATTCCTAAACACTGTGGGACAATTTAGCACGGCCATTCCACCCTAACCTACACATTCCTGAACACTATGGGACAATTTAGCACGGCCAATCCACCCTAACCTACACATCCCTGAATACTGTGGGACAATTTAGCACGGCGAATCCACCCTAACTTACACATCCCTAAACCCAATGGGACAATCTAGCACGGCCAATCCACCCTAACCTACACATCCCTGAACACTATGGGACAATTTAGCATGGCCAGTCCACCCTAACCTACACATCCCTGAACACTATGGGACAATTTAGCATGGCCAGTCCACCCTAACCTCCACATCCCTAAACACTGTGGGACAATTTAGCACGGGCAATCCACCCTAACCTACACATCCCTGAACACTATGGGACAATTTAGAACGGCCAATCCACCCTAACCTACACATCCCTGAACACTGTGGGACAAATTAGCATGCCCAATCCACCCTAACCTACACATCCCCAAACACTGTGGGACAATTTAGCACGGCCAATCCACCCTAACCTACACATCCCTGAACACTATGCGATAATTTAGCACGGCCAATCCACCCTAACCTACACATCCCTGAACACTATGGGACAATTTAGCACGGCCAATCCACCCTAACCTACACATCCCTGAACAGTATGGGACAATTTAGCACGGCCAATCCACTCTAACCTACACAGCCATAAACACTGTGAGACAATTTAGCACGGCCAATCCACCCTAACCTACGCATCCCTGAACACTATGGGACCATTTAGCATGGCCAATCCACCCTAACCTACGCATCCCTGAAAACTATGGGACCATTTAGCAGGGCCAATCCACCCTAACCTGCACATCCCTGAACACTATGGGACAATTTAGCATGGCCAATCCACCCTAAATTACACATCCCTGAACACTATGGGACAATTTAGCATGGCCAATCCACCCTAACCTACACATCCCTGAACACTATGGGACAATTTAGCACGGCCAATCCACCCTAACCTACACATCCCTGAACACTATGGGACAATTTAGCATGGCCAATCCAACCTAACCTACACATCCCTGAACACTGTGGGACAACTTAGCACGGCCAATCCACCCTAACCTACACATCCCTGAACACTGTGGGACAATTTAGCACGGCCAATCCACCCTAACCTACACATCCCTGAACACTGTGGGACAATTTACCACGGCCAATCCACGCTAACCTACACATCCCTAAACACTATGGGACCATTGAGCACGGGCAATTCACCCTAACCTACACATCCCTGAACACTATGGGACCATTTAGCACGGCTAATCCACCCTAACCTACACATCCCTGAACACTGTGGGACAATTTAGCACAGCCAATCCACCCTAACCTACACATCCCTGAACACTGTGGGACCATTTAGCACGGCCAATCCACCCTAAACTACACATCCCTGAACACTGTCGGACAATTTAGCACGGCCAATCCACCCTAACCTACACATCCCTGAACACTATGGGACAATTTAGCACGGCCAATCAACCCTAACCTACACATCCCTGAACACTATGGGTCAATTTAGCACGGCCAATCCACCCTAACCTACACATCGCTGAACACTATGGGACCATTTAGCAGGGCCAATCCACCCTAACCTACACATCCCTGAACACTATGGGACGATTTAGCACGTCCAATCCACCCTAACCTACACATCCCTGAACACTATGGGACCATTTAGCACGGCTAATCCACCCTAACCTACACATCCCTGAACACGATGGGACAATTTAGCATTGTCAATCCACCCTAACCTACACATCCCTAAACACTATGGGACCATTTAGCACGGGCAATTCACCCTAACCTACACATCCCTGAACACTATGGGACCATTTAGCACGGCTAATCCACCCTAAACTACACATCCCTGAACACTGTGGGACAATTTAGCACGGCCAATCCACCCTAACCTACACATCCCTGAACACTATGGGACCATTTAGCACGGCCAATCCACCCTAACCTACACATCCCTGAACACTATGGGACCATTTAGCACGGCCAATCCACCCTAACCTACGCATTCCTGAAAACTATGGGACCATTTAGCACGGGCAATTCACCCTAACCTACACATCCCTGAACACTATGGAACTATTTAGGACGACCAATCCACCCTAACCTACACATCCCTGAACACTATGGGACAATTTAGCATGGCCAATCCACCCTAAATTACACATCCCTGAACACTATGGGACCATTTAGCACGGCCAATCCACCCTAACCTACACATCCCTGAAAACTATGGGACCATTTAGCAGGGCCAATCCACCCTAACCTACACATCCCTGAACACTATGGGACAATTTAGCACGGCCAATCCACCCTAACCTACACATCCCTGAACACTATGGGACAATTTAGCATGGCCAATCCACCCTAACCTACACATCCCTGAACACTATGGGACAATTTAGCACGGCCAATCCACCCTAACCTAGACATCCCTGAGCACTGTGGGACAATTTAACACGGCCAATCCACCCTAACCTACACATCCCTGAACACTGTGGGACAATTTAGCACGGCCAATCCCCCCTAAACTGCACATCCCTGAACACGATGGGACAATTTAGCACTGCCAATCCACCCTAACCTACACATCCCTGAGCACTATGGGACCATTTAGCACAGCTAATCCACCCTAACCTGCACTTCCCTGAACACGATGGGACAATTTAGCACTGCCAATCCACCCTAACCTACACATCCCTGAACACTATGGGACCATTTAGCACGGCTAATCCACCCTAAACTACAAGTCCCTGAACACTACGGGACAATTTAGCACGGCCAATCCACCCTAACCTACATATCCCTGAACACTATGGGACAATTTTGCACGGGCAATCCACCATAACCTACACATCCCTGAACATTATGGGACCATTTAGCACGGCGAATTCACCCTAAACTACGCATTCCTGAAAACTATGGGACCATTTAGCAGGGCCAATCCACCCTAACCTACACATCCCTAAACACTATGGGACCATTTAGCACGGGCAATTCACCCTAACCTACACATCCCTGAACACTATGGGACAATATAGCATGGCCAATCCACCCTAACCTACACATCCCTGAACACTGTGGGACAATTTAGCACGGCCAATCCACCCTAACCTACACATCCCTGAACACTATGGGACCATTTAGCAGGGCCAATCCACCCTAACCTACACATCCCTAAACACTATGGGACAATTTAGCGCGGCAAATCCACCCTAACCTACACATCCCTGAACACTATGGGACAATTTAGCATGGCCAATCCACCCTAACCTACACATCCCTGAACACTGTGGGACAATTTAGCACGGCCAATCCACCCTAACCTACACATCCCTGAACACTATGGGACAATTTAGCACGGCCAATCCACCCTAAACTACACATCCCTGAACACTGTGGGACAATTTAGCACGGACAATCCACCCTAACGTACACATCCCTGAACACTGTGGGACAATTTAGCACGGCCAATCCACCCTAACCTTCACATCCCTAAACACTATGGGACCATTTAGCACGGCCAATTCACCCTAACCTACACATCCCTGAACACTTTGGGACCATTTAGCACGGCTAATCCACCCTAACCTACACATCCCTGAACACTATGGGACAATTTAGCACGGCCAATCACCCTAACCTACACATCCCTGAACACTGTGGGACAATTTAGCACGGCCAATCCACCCTAACCTACACATCCCTGAACACTATGGGATAATTTAGCACGGCCAATCCACCCTAAACTACACATCCCTGAACACTGTGGGACAATTTAGCACGGACAATCCACCCTAACGTACACATCCCTGAACACTGTGGGACAATTTAGCACGGCCAATCCACTCTAACCTACACATCCCTAAACACTATGGGACCATTTTGCACGGCCAATTCACCCTAACCTACACATCCCTGAACACTATGGGACAATTTAGCACGGCTAATCCACACTAACCTACGCATCCCTGAACACTATGGGACAATTTAGCACGGCCAATCACCCTAACCTACACATCCCTGAACACTATGGGACAATTTAGCACGGCCAATCCATCCTAACCTACACATCCCTGAACACTATGGGGCAATTTAGCATGGCCAATCCACCCTGACCTAAACATCCCTGAACACTATGGGACAATTTAGCACAGCTAATCCACCCTAACCTACACATCCCTGAACACTGTGGGACAATTTAGCACAGCCAATCCACCCTAACTTGTACATCCCTGAACACCATGGGACAATTTAGCACGGCCAATCCACCCTAACCTACACATTCCTGAACACTATGGGACAATTTAGCACATCCAATCCACCCTAACCTACACATCCCTGAACACTATGGGATAATTTAGCACGGCCAATCCACAATGACCTAGACATCCCTGAACACTGTGGGACAAATGAACACGGCCAATCCACCCTAACCTACACATCCCTGAACACTGTGGGACAATTTAGCACGGCCAATCCCCCCTAAACTACACACCCCTGAGCACTATGGTACCATTTAGCACGGCCAATCCACCCTAACCTACACATCCCTGAACACTGTGGGACAATTTAGCACGGCTAATCCACCCTAAACTACACATCCCTGAACACTGTGGGACAATTTAGCACGGCCAATCCACCCTAACCGACACATCCCTGAACACTATGGGACAATTTTGCACGGCCAATCCACCCTAACCTACGCATCCCTGAACACTATGGGACCATTTAGCATGGCCAATCCACCCTAACCTACGCATCCCTGAAAACTATGGGACCATTTAGCAGGGCCAATCCACCCTAACCTGCACATCCCTGAACACTATGGGACAATTTAGCATGGCCAATCCACCCTAAATTACACATCCCTGAACACTATGGGACAATTTAGCATGGCCAATCCACCCTAACCTACACATCCCTGAACACTATGGGACAATTTAGCACGGCCAATCCACCCTAACCTACACATCCCTGAACACTATGGGACAATTTAGCATGGCCAATCCAACCTAACCTACACATCCCTGAACACTGTGGGACAACTTAGCACGGCCAATCCACCCTAACCTACACATCCCTGAACACTGTGGGACAATTTAGCACGGCCAATCCACCCTAACCTACACATCCCTGAACACTGTGGGACAATTTACCACGGCCAATCCACCCTAACCTACACATCCCTAAACACTATGGGACCATTGAGCACGGGCAATTCACCCTAACCTACACATCCCTGAACACTATGGGACCATTTAGCACGGCTAATCCACCCTAACCTACACATCCCTGAACACTGTGGGACAATTTAGCACAGCCAATCCACCCTAACCTACACATCCCTGAACACTGTGGGACCATTTAGCACGGCCAATCCACCCTAAACTACACATCCCTGAACACTGTCGGATAATTTAGCACGGCCAATCCACCCTAACCTACACATCCCTGAACACTATGGGACAATTTAGCACGGCCAATCAACCCTAACCTACACATCCCTGAACACTATGGGTCAATTTAGCACGGCCAATCCACCCTAACCTACACATCGCTGAACACTATGGGACCATTTAGCAGGGCCAATCCACCCTAACCTACACATCCCTGAACACTATGGGACGATTTAGCACGTCCAATCCACCCTAACATACACATCGCTGAACACTATGGGATAATTTAGCAGGGCCAATCCAACCTAACATACACTTCCCTGAACACTGTGGGACAATTTAGCACGGCCAATCCACCCTAACATACACATCCCTGAACACTGTGGAACAATTTAGCACGCCCAGTCCACCGTAACCTACACATCCCTGAACACTGTGGAACAATTTAGCACGGCCAACCCAACCTAACCTACACATCCCTGAACACTGTGGGAATATTTACCACAGCCAATCGACCCTAACCTACACATCCCTGAACACTGTGGGACAATTTAGCACGGCCAATCCACCCTAACCTACACATCCCTGAACACTATGGGACAATTTAGCACGGCCAATCCACCCTAACCTACACATCCCTAAACACTGTGAGACAATTTAGCGCGGCCAATCCACCCTAACCTACACATCCCTGAACACTGTGGGACAATTTAGCACGGCCAATCCACCCTAACCTACACATCCCTGAACACTGTGGGACAAATTAGCACGCCCAATCCACCCTAACCTACACATCCCTAAACACTGTGGTACAATTTAGCACGGTCAATGCACCCTAACCTACACATCCCTAAACACTGTGGGACAATTTAGCACGGCCAATCCACCCTAACCTACATATCCCTGAACACTATGGGACAATTTAGCACGGCCAATCCACCCTAACCTACACATCCCTAAACACCGTGGGACAATTTCGCACGGCCAATCCACCCTAACCTACATATCCCTGAACACTATGGGACAATTTAGCACGGCCAATCCACCCTAACCTACACATCCCTGAACACTATGGGACAATTTAGCACGGCCAATCACCCTAACCTACACATCCCTGAACACTGTGGGACAATTTAGCACGGCCAATCCACCCTAACCTACACATCCCTGAACACTATGGGATAATTTAGCACGGCCAATCCACCCTAAACTACACATCCCTGAACACTGTGGGACAATTTAGCACGGACAATCCACCCTAACGTACACATCCCTGAACACTGTGGGACAATTTAGCACGGCCAATCCACTCTAACCTACACATCCCTAAACACTATGGGACCATTTTGCACGGCCAATTCACCCTAACCTACACATCCCTGAACACTATGGGACAATTTAGCACGGCTAATCCACACTAACCTACGCATCCCTGAACACTATGGGACAATTTAGCACGGCCAATCACCCTAACCTACACATCCCTGAACACTATGGGACAATTTAGCACGGCCAATCCATCCTAACCTACACATCCCTGAACACTATGGGGCAATTTAGCATGGCCAATCCACCCTGACCTAAACATCCCTGAACACTATGGGACAATTTAGCACAGCTAATCCACCCTAACCTACACATCCCTGAACACTGTGGGACAATTTAGCACAGCCAATCCACCCTAACTTGTACATCCCTGAACACCATGGGACAATTTAGCACGGCCAATCCACCCTAACCTACACATTCCTGAACACTATGGGACAATTTAGCACATCCAATCCACCCTAACCTACACATCCCTGAACACTATGGGATAATTTAGCACGGCCAATCCACAATGACCTAGACATCCCTGAACACTGTGGGACAAATGAACACGGCCAATCCACCCTAACCTACACATCCCTGAACACTGTGGGACAATTTAGCACGGCCAATCCCCCCTAAACTACACACCCCTGAGCACTATGGTACCATTTAGCACGGCCAATCCACCCTAACCTACACATCCCTGAACACTGTGGGACAATTTAGCACGGCTAATCCACCCTAAACTACACATCCCTGAACACTGTGGGACAATTTAGCACGGCCAATCCACCCTAACCGACACATCCCTGAACACTATGGGACAATTTTGCACGGCCAATCCACCCTAACCTACGCATCCCTGAACACTATGGGACCATTTAGCATGGCCAATCCACCCTAACCTACGCATCCCTGAAAACTATGGGACCATTTAGCAGGGCCAATCCACCCTAACCTGCACATCCCTGAACACTATGGGACAATTTAGCATGGCCAATCCACCCTAAATTACACATCCCTGAACACTATGGGACAATTTAGCATGGCCAATCCACCCTAACCTACACATCCCTGAACACTATGGGACAATTTAGCACGGCCAATCCACCCTAACCTACACATCCCTGAACACTATGGGACAATTTAGCATGGCCAATCCAACCTAACCTACACATCCCTGAACACTGTGGGACAACTTAGCACGGCCAATCCACCCTAACCTACACATCCCTGAACACTGTGGGACAATTTAGCACGGCCAATCCACCCTAACCTACACATCCCTGAACACTGTGGGACAATTTACCACGGCCAATCCACCCTAACCTACACATCCCTAAACACTATGGGACCATTGAGCACGGGCAATTCACCCTAACCTACACATCCCTGAACACTATGGGACCATTTAGCACGGCTAATCCACCCTAACCTACACATCCCTGAACACTGTGGGACAATTTAGCACAGCCAATCCACCCTAACCTACACATCCCTGAACACTGTGGGACCATTTAGCACGGCCAATCCACCCTAAACTACACATCCCTGAACACTGTCGGATAATTTAGCACGGCCAATCCACCCTAACCTACACATCCCTGAACACTATGGGACAATTTAGCACGGCCAATCAACCCTAACCTACACATCCCTGAACACTATGGGTCAATTTAGCACGGCCAATCCACCCTAACCTACACATCGCTGAACACTATGGGACCATTTAGCACGGCCAATCAACCCTAACCTACACATCCCTGAACACTATGGGTCAATTTAGCACGGCCAATCCACCCTAACCTACACATCGCTGAACACTATGGGACCATTTAGCAGGGCCAATCCACCCTAACCTACACATCCCTGAACACTATGGGACGATTTAGCACGTCCAATCCACCCTAACATACACATCGCTGAACACTATGGGATAATTTAGCAGGGCCAATCCAACCTAACATACACTTCCCTGAACACTGTGGGACAATTTAGCACGGCCAATCCACCCTAACATACACATCCCTGAACACTGTGGAACAATTTAGCACGCCCAGTCCACCGTAACCTACACATCCCTGAACACTGTGGAACAATTTAGCACGGCCAACCCAACCTAACCTACACATCCCTGAACACTGTGGGAATATTTACCACAGCCAATCGACCCTAACCTACACATCCCTGAACACTGTGGGACAATTTAGCACGGCCAATCCACCCTGACCTACACATCCCTGAACACTATGGGACAATTTAGCACGGCCAATCCACCCTAACCTACACATCCCTAAACACTGTGAGACAATTTAGCGCGGCCAATCCACCCTAACCTACACATCCCTGAACACTGTGGGACAATTTAGCACGGCCAATCCACCCTAACCTGCACATCCCTGAACACTGTGGGACAAATTAGCACGCCCAATCCACCCTAACCTACACATCCCTAAACACTGTGGTACAATTTAGCACGGTCAATGCACCCTAACCTACACATCCCTAAACACTGTGGGACAATTTAGCACGGCCAATCCACCCTAACCTACATATCCCTGAACACTATGGGACAATTTAGCACGGCCAATCCACCCTAACCTACACATCCCTAAACACCGTGGGACAATTTCGCACGGCCAATCCACCCTAACCTACATATCCCTGAACACTATGGGACAATTTAGCACGGCCAATCCACCCTAACCTACACATCCCTGAACACTATGGGACAATTTAGCATCGCCAATCCACCATAACCTACACATACCTAAACAATATGGGACAATTTTGCACGGCCAATCCACCCTAACCTACACATCCCTCAACACTATGGGAAAATTTCGCACGGTCAATCCACCAACCTACACATCCCTAAACACTGTGGGACAATTTAGCATGGCCAATCCACCCTAACCTTCACATCCCTGAACACTATGAGACAATTTTGCACAGCCAATCCACGCTAAACGACACATCCCTGAACACTATGGGACAATTTAGCCCGGCCAATCCACCCTAACCTCCACATCCCTGAACACTGTAGGACAATTTAGCGCGGCCAATCCACCCTAACCTACACATCCCTGAACACTGTGGGACAATTTAGCACGGGCAATCCACCCTAACCTACACATCCCTGAACACTGTGGGACAAATTAGCACGCCCAATCCACCCTAACCTACACATCCCTAAACACTGTGGGACAATTTAGCACGGTCAATCCACCCTAACCTACACATCCCTAAACACTGTGGGACAATTTAGCACGGCCAATCCACCCTAACCGACATATCCCTGAACACTATGGGACAATTTAGCACGGCCAATCCACCCTAACCTACACATCCCTGAACACTATGGGACAATTTAGCACGGCCAATCCACCATAACCTATACAAACCGGAACACTATGGGACAATTTAGCATGGCCAATCCACCCTAACCTACACATCCCTGAACACTATGGGACAATTTAGCACGGCCAATCCACCCTAACTTGCACATCCCTGAACTCAATGGGACAATTTAGCACGGCCATTCCACCACAACCTACACATCCCTGAACACTATGGGACAAATTAGTACGGCCAATCCACCCAAACCTACACATCCCTGAACACTGTGGGACAATTTAGCGCGGCCAATCCACGCTAACCTACACATCCCTGAACAGTATGTGACAATTTAGCACGGCCAATCCACCCTAACCTACACATCCCTGGACACTATGGGACAATTTAGCACAGCCAATCCACCCAAAACTACACATCCCTGAATACTGTGGGACAATTTAGCATCGCCAATCCACCAAAACCTACACATCCCTTAACAATATGGGACAATTTAGCACGGCCAATCCACCCTATCCTACACATCCCTGAACACTATTGGAGAATTTTGCACGGCCAATCCACCCTAACCTACATATCCCTGAACACTATGGGACCATTTAGCACGGTTAATCCACCCTAACCTACACATCCCTAAACACTGTGGGACAATTTAGCACTGCCAATCCACCCTAACCTACACATCCCTGAACACTATGGGACAATTTAGCGCGGCCAATCCACCCTAACGTACACATCCCTAAACACTGTGAGACAATTTAGCACGGCCAATCCACCCTAACCTACACATCCCTGAACACTGTGAGACAATTTAGCATGGCCAATCCACCCAAAACTACACATCCCTGAACCCTATAGGACAATTTAGCACGGCCAATCCACCATAACCTACACATCCTTGAATACTATGGGACAATTTAGCACGGCCAATACACCATAACCTACACATCCCTATACAGTATGGGACAATTTAGCACGGCCAATCCACCATAACCTACACATCCCTGAACACTGTGGGACAATTTAACACAGCCAATCCACCCTAACCTACACATCCCTGAACACTATGGGACAATTTAGCAGGGCCAATCGACCCTTACCAGCACATCACTGAACTCTGTGGGACAATTTAGCACGGCCAATCCACCCTAACCTACACATCCCTGAACACTGGGACAATTTAGCACAGCCAATCCACCCTAACCTGCACATCCCTGAACACTATGGGACAATTTAGCACGGCCAATCCACCCTAACCTACACATCACTGAACACTATGGGACAATTCAGCACGGTCAATCCAACCTAACCTACACATCCCAAAACACTATGGGACAATTTAGCACGGCCAATCCACCCTAACGTACACATCGCTGAACACTATGGGACAATTTAGCACAGCCAATCCACTCTAACTTACACATCCCTGAACACTGTGGGACAATTTAGCACAGCCAATCCACCCTAACCTACACATCCCTGGACACTATGGGACAATTTAGCACGGCCAATCCACCCAAAACTACACATCCCTGAACACTATGGGACAATTTAGCATCGCCAATCCACCATAACCTACACATACCTAAACAATATGAGACAATTTTGCACGGCCAATCCACCCTAACCTACACATCCCTGAACACTATGGGACAATTTAGCATGGCCAATCCACCCTGACCTAAACATCCCTGAACACTATGGGACAATTTAGCACGGCCAATCCATCCTAACCTACACATCCCTGAACACTATGGGGCAATTTAGCATGGCCAATCCACCCTGACCTAAACATCCCTGAACACTATGGGACAATTTAGCACAGCTAATCCACCCTAACCTACACATCCCTGAACACTGAGGGACAATTTAGCACAGCCAATCCACCCTAACTTGTACATCCCTGAACACCATGGGACAATTTAGCACGGCCAATCCACCCTAACCTACACATCCCTGAACACTATGGGATAATTTAGCACGGCCAATCCACAATGACCTAGACATCCCTGAACACTGTGGGACAAATTAACACGGCCAATCCACCCTAACCTACACATCCCTGAACACTATGGGACCATTTAGCACGGCCAATCCACCCTAACCTACACATACCTGAACACTATGGGACCATTTAGCACGGCCAATCCACAATGACCTAGACATCCCTGAACACTGTGGGACAAATTAACACGGCTAATCCACCCTAACCTACACATCCCTGAACACTATGGGACCATTTAGCACGGCCAATCCACCCTAACCTACACATACCTGAACACTATGGGACCATTTAGCACGGCTAATCCACCCTAACCTACACATCCCTGAACACTATGGGACAATTTAGCACAGCCAATCCACCCTAACCTACACATCCCTGAACACTATGGGACCATTTAGCAAGGCTAATCCACCCTAACCTACACATCCCTGAACACTGTGGGACAATTTAGCACGGGCAATCCACCCTAACCTACACATCCCTGAACACTATGGGACAATTCAGCACGGCCAATCCACCCTAACCTACAAATCCCTGAACAGTATGCGACAATTTAGCACGGCCAATCCACCATAACCTACACATCCCTGAACACTGTGGGACAATTTATCACGGCCAATCCACTCTAACCTACAAATCCCTGAACACTATGGGACAATTTAGCACGGCCAATCCATCCTCACCTACACATCCCGGAACACTGTGGGAGAATTTAGCACGGCCAATCCACCCTAACCTACACATCCCTGAACACTATGGCACCATTTAGCACGGCTAATCCACCCTAACCTACACATCCCTGAACACTATGGGACAATTTAGCATGGCCAATCCACCCTAACCTACACATCCCTGAACACTATGGGACCATTTAGCACGGCTAATCCACCCTAACCTACACATCCCTGAACAGTATGGGACAATTTAGCACGGCCAATCCACCCTAACCTACACATCCCTGAACACTGTGGGACAATTTATCACGGCCAATCTCCCCTAAACTACACATCCCTGAACACTATGGGACCATTTAGCACGGCCAATCCACCCTAACCTACACATCTCTGACACTATGGGACAATTTAGCACGCGCAAACCACCCTAACGTACACATCCCTGAACACTATGGGACCATTTAGCACGGCTAATCCACCCTAACCTGCACATCCCTGAGCACTATGGGACCATTTAGCACGGCTAATCCACCCTAACCTACACATCCCTGAACACTATGGGACAATTTAGCACGGCCAATCCACCCTCACCTACACATCCCTAAACACTGTGGGACAATTTAGCACGGCCAATCCACCCTAACCTACACATACCTGAACAATATGGGACCATTTAGCACGGCCAATCCACCCTAACCTACACATCCCTGAACACTATGGGACAATTTAGCACAGCCAATCCACCCTAACCTACACATCCCTGAACACTATGGGACCATTTAGCACGGCTAATCCACCCTAACCTACACATCCCTGAACACTGTGGGACAATTTAGCACGGGCAATCCACCCTAACCTACACATCCCTGAACACTATGGGACAATTCAGCACGGCCAATCCACCCTAACCTACAAATCCCTGAACAGTATGCGACAATTTAGCACGGCCAATCCACCATAACCTACACATCCCTGAACACTGTGGGACAATTTATCACGGCCAATCCACTCTAACCTACACATCCCTGAACACTATGGGACAATTTAGCACGGCCAATCCATCCTCACCTACACATCCCGGAACACTGTGGGAGAATTTAGCACGGCCAATCCACCCTAACCTACACATCCCGGAACACTGTGGGACAATTTAGCACGGCCATTCCCCCCTAACCTACACATCCCTGAACACTATGGGACAATTTTGCACGGCCAATCCACCCTAACCTACACATCCCTAAACACTATGGGACCATTTAGCACGGCCAATCCACCCTAACCTACCCATCCCTGAACACTATGGGACCTTTTAGCACGGCTAATCCACCCTAACCTACACATCCCTGAACACTATGGGACAATTTAGCACAGCCAATCCACCCTAACCTACACATCCCTGAACACTATGGGACAATTTAGCACGGCCAATCCACCCTAACTTGCACATCCCTGAACACTGTGGGACAATTTAGCACGGCCAATCCACCCTCACCTACACATCCCGGAACACTGTGGGACAATTTAGCACGGCCAATCCACCCTAACCTACACATCCCTGAACACTGTGGGAGAATTTAGCACGGCCAATCCCCCCTAACCTACACATCCCTGAACACTATGGGACAATTTAGCACGGCCAATCCACCCTAACCTACACATCCCTGAACACTATGGGACAATTTAGCATGGCTAATCCACCCTAACCTACACATCCCTGAACACTATGGGACCATTTAGCACGGCTAATCCACCCTAACCTACACATCCCTGAACAGTATGCGACAATTTAGCACGGCCAATCCACCATAACCTACACATCCCTGAACACTGTGGGACCATTTATCACGGCCAATCTACCCTAACCTACACATCCCTGAATACTATGGGACCATTTAGCACGGCCAATCCACCCTAACCTACACATCTCTGAACACTATGGGACAATTTAGCACGCGCAAACCACCCTAACGTACACATCCCTGAACACTATGGGACCATTTAGCACGGCCAATCCACCCTAACCTACACATCCCTGAACACTATGGGACAATTTAGCACGGCCAATCCACCCTAACCTACACATCCCTGAACACTGTGGGACAATTTAGCAATGCCAATCCACCCTAACCTACACATCCCTGAACACTATGGGACCATTTAGCACGGCTAATCCACCCTAACCTACACATCCCTGAACACGATGGGACAATTTAGCACGGCCAATCCACCCTCACCTACACTTCCCGGAACACTGTGGGACAATTTAGCACGGCCAATCAACCCTTACCTGCACATCCCTGAACACTATGGGACAATTTAGCACTGCCAATCCACCCTAACCTGCACATCCCTGAGCACTATGGGACCATTTAGCACGGCCAATCCATCCTAACCTACACATCCCTAAACACTATGGGACCATTTAGCACGGCTAATCCACCCTAACCTACACCCCCTAGGGTGGGCAAAGTCTTAGAGAGAATGGTAAGGGATAAGATTTATGAACATCTGGGTAGGAATAACGTGATCAGGGATAGCCAGCATGGTTTTGTGAAGGGCAGGTCGTGCCTCACAAACCTTATTGAGTTCTTTGAGAAGGTGACTAAGGAAGTGGACGAGGGTAAAGCAGTAGATGTTGTGTATATGGATTTTAGTAAGGCGTTCGATAAGGTTCCCCATGGTAGGCTAATGCTAAAACTTCGGAGGTATGGCATTGAGGATACATTAGAGGTTTGGATTAGGAATTGGCTGGCTGGAAGGAGACAGAGGGTAGTAGTTGATGGATTATGTTCATCTTGGAGCGCAGTTACTAGCGGTGTACCACAAGGATCTGTTTTGGGACCATTGCTTTTTGTTATCTTTATAAATGATCTTGAGGAAGGACTTGAAAGCTGGGTAAGCAAGTTTGCGGATGACACAAAAGTCGGTGGAGTTGTGGATAGTGAGGAAGGAAGTGGTAGGTTTCAGCGGGATATAGATAAGTTGCAGAGCTGGGCGGAAATGTGGCAAATGGAATTCAATGTAGCTAAGTGCGAAGTCGTTCACTTTGGTAGGAATAACAAGATGATGGATTACTGGGCTAATGGTAGGCTACTTGGTAGTGTGGATGAGCAGAGGGATCTTGGTGTCTATGTACACAGATCTCTGAAAGTTGCCACCCAGGTAAATAGTGCTGTGAGGAAGGCATATGGTGTACTGGGCTTTATTGGCAGAGGAATTGAGTTCCGGAGTCCTGAGGTCATGTTGCAGTTGTATAAGACTCTGGTGAGGCCACATCTGGAGTATTGTGTGCAGTTTTGGTCGCCATACTATAGGAAGGATGTGGAAGCTTTAGAACGAGTGCAGAGGAGGTTTACCAGGACGTTGCCTGGAATGGTAGGAAAATCTTATGAGGAAAGGCTGAGGCACTTGGGGCTGTTCTCATTGGAGAAGAGAAGGTTTAGGGGAGATCTGATAGAAGTGTATAAGATGATTAGGGGTTTAGATAGGGTAGATACTAAGAACCTTTTACCGCTAATGGAGTCAGGTGTTACTAGGGTACATAGCTTTAAATTAAGGGGTGGTAGGTATAGGACAGATGTTAGGGGTAGATTCTTCACACAGCGGGTTGTGAGTTCATGGAATGCCCTGCCCGTATCAGTGGTGAACTCTCCTTCTTTATGTTCATTTAAGCGGGCATTGGATAGGCATTTGGAAGTTATTGGGCTAGTATAGGTTAGGTAGGACTCGGTCGGCGCAACATCGAGGGCCGAAGGGCCTGTACTGCGCTGTATCCTTCTATGTTCTATGTTCTATGTTCTATCCCTGAACACTGTGGGACAATTTAGCACGGGCAATCCACCCTAACCTACACATCCCTGAACACTATGGGACCATTTAGCACGGCCAATCCACCCTAACCTACACATCCCTGAACACTATGGGACAATTTAGCACGGCCAATCCACCCTAACCTACACATCCCTGAACACTATGGGACAATTTAGCACGGCCAATCCACCCTAACCTACACATCCCTGAACACTATGGGACCATTTAGCACGGCCAATCCACCCTAACCTACACATCTCTGAACACTATGGGACAATTTAGCACGGGCAATCCACCCTAACCTACACATCCCTGAACACTATGGGACCATTTAGCACGGCTAATCCACCCTAACCTACACATCCCTGAACACTATGGGACCATTTAGCACGGCCAATCCACCCTAACCTACACATCCCTGAACACTATGGTACAATTTAGCATGGCCAATCCACCCTAACCTACACATCCCTGAACACTATGGGACCATTTAGCACGGCTAATCCACCCTAACCTACACATCCCTGAACAGTATGCGACAATTTAGCACGGCCAATCCACCATAACCTACACATCCCTGAACACTGTGGGACAATTTATCACGGCCAATCTACCCTAACCTACACATCCCTGAACACTATGGGATAATTTAGCACGGCTAATCCACCCTAACCTGCACATCCCTGAACACTATGGGACCATTTAGAACGGCTAATCCACCCTAACCTACACATCCCTGAACACTATGGGACAATTTAGCACGGCCAAACCACCCTAACCTGCACATCCCTGAACACTATGGGACCATTGAGAACGGCCAGTCCACCCTAACATACACATCCCTGAACACTGTGGGACAATTTAGCACGGCCAATCCACCCTAACCTACACATCCCTGAACACTATGGGATAATTTAGCACGGCCAATCCACCCTGACCTACACATCCCTGAACACTATGGGACAATTTAGCACGGCCAATCCACCCTAACCTACACATTGTGGGCGGCACGGTGGCACAGTGGTTAGCACTGCTGCCTCACAGCGCCTGAGACCCGGGTTCAATTCCCGACTCAGGCGACTGACTGTGTGGAGTTTGCACATTCTCCCCGTGTCTGCGTGGGTTTCCTCCAGGTGCTCCGGTTTCCTCCCACAGTCCAAAGATGTGCGGGTCAGGTGAATTGGCCATGCTAAATTGCCCCTAGTGTTAGGTAAGGGGTAAATGTAAGGGTATGGGTGGGTTTCGCTTCGGCGGGTCGGTGTGGACTTGTTGGGCCGAAGGGCCTGTTTCCACACTGTAAGTCTAATCTAATCTAAATCCCTGAACACTATGGGACAATTTAGCACGGCCAATCCAACCTAACCTACACATCCCTGAACACTATGGGACCATTTAGAACGGCTAATCCACCCTAACCTACACATCCCTGAACACTATGGGACAATTTAGCACGGCCAATCCACCCTAACCTACACATCCCTGAACACTGTGGGACAATTTAGCACGGCCAATCCACCCTAACCTACACATCCCTGAACACTGTGGGACAATTTAGCACGGCCAATCCACCCTAACCTGCACATCCCTGAACACTGTGGGACAATTTAGCACGGCCAATCCACCCTAACCTACACATCCCTGAACACTATGGGACCATTTAGAATGGCCAATCCACCCTAACCTACACATCCCTGAACACTGTGGGACAATTTAGCACGGCCAATCCACCCTAACCTACACATCCCTGAACACTATGGGACCATTTAGAATGGCCAATCCACCCTAACCTGCACATCCCTGAACACTGTGGGACAATTTAGCACGGCCAATCCACCCTAACCTACACATCCCTGAACACTATGGGACCATTTAGAATGGCCAATTCACCCTAACCTACACATCCCTGAACACTGTGGGACAATTTAGCACAGCCAATCCACCCTAACCTACACATCCCTGAACACTGTGGGACAATTTAGCACGGCCAATCCACCCTAACCTACACATCCCTGAACACTATGGGACCATTGAGAACGGCCAGTCCACCCTAACATACACATCCCTGAACACTATGGGACAATTTAGCACGGCCAATCCACCCTAACCCACACATCCCTGAACACTGTGGGACAATTTAGCACGGCCAATCCACCCTAACCTACACACCTGTGGACTGTGGGAGGAAACCAGAGGAAACCCACACAGACACGGGGAGAATGTGCAAACTCCCACACAGACAGTCGCCCCCCCGAGGCTGGGATCGAGCCCGGGTCCCTGGCGCCGTGAGGCAGCGGCGCTCACCACTTGTTCCTCAACTCTCGCCTTCCCCATCTTTCCTGTGTTGGGATTCGAACCTCCCCCCCTCTGCCCACCCTGGTCTAAAGTAAGTAGGCCCAGGTGGCACCTGACTGAGCTGGTGACCCTCCCGCTCCCACCATCGTCTCCTTCCGTGCCCCTCCTGCCGGGCGGGTCATCCGTTCGCTTGGAATGTCGTGACCTCGTGAAAGCCCAGCGGGTTCGCCTGGATACCCTTCCGGGGGGCAGAAATCTGCTGTCCTTTCCCAGTCTGGGCCTACACGTGACTCCAGACCCCTGCCCCCACCTTCCTGCCCAGGGGGACCGGCGAGACTCACAACACAGGGGGTCGGGGGGGTGAGATGGGCGAGGGTGAGAGTTGAATGCCCACTTGCTCGCCCATGCCCCCCGAAGCAGTGACAGATCACTGTGCTCCATCCTCTCTCTCTCTCTCTCTCTGAAACACCTCCCCTCGGTGTTCGAGTGTCGCAGAACCACTTGAAGACCCCCATCCCTCCCCCCGAGCGGAGAGATCCTCCGCCAGAATCTCTCTCTCTCTCTCCCTGTTTCCTTCTGTCCTTACTTGTCAAACTCTCTCTCCCTCTTCCCCCCTCTCTGCCTATCTCCAGAATAGCACATTCAGCCCGTCGCACTGACCCCTCAGCTTGAGTCACCCCGTCTCTCTCTCTGGAAGCATTTGGACGGTCCTCAAGGAATTCCTGCCTTCCAGAATTTCCCCAGAAATGTTTCTGAGGTTCCATTCAGCAGAGGTGTATCCTGGTAAAAGGGGGAAAGTAGTTTTTAGTCGGATTTGTGGCTGTATATTTGCTTTCCCCAGAAGGGAGGTTGCGTGTCTGGGCACAGGTTGGACCTTGAGGAGTCTTGTCTGTCACATTTCGTCATTCCCGGACGTTGTCTGAGCTGTTTACGCTCCTGAGTTCAGCACCATCCTGTTGGCAAACGGAACTTCCTTCTTCCAATCCCGGCGTTGGTGGACCCAGCGCTGAAAGGGGAGGAGGAGGAGGGCCAGTCTGTCTGTGGTGGTGACAGACTCTCACTCAAGACTCGACACACGGCCCCCGCGCTGGTTCGACATCCAAACCGTGACAATCATGGCCTGGCAGAGTTCACCTCCCCCTCACTGCTCAGAAACAAATCACACCTTTTGCCTGCACTTGCTGGGTTGTTGTTTGAGTTGATTAGAGACCTTGAGAGGGAATTAAAGTTCCTTTTACGATGTTTGTGATTGTGTTGAGGTTCATTGACATCTCTCTCTCTCTCTATCACTCTCTCTCTCTCATTCTATCACTGTCTGTTGCATTCTCTCTCGCTCTTTCAATCTCTCTGTTGCTTTCTGTCTTTCTTTCTCTTTCTCTCCCTCTCTCCCTCTCATTCTCTTCCTCTCTCTCTCTCCCGCTCTCTGTCTCTCTGTACATTTCATTCTCTCTCTGTGTATGTGTGTGTCTCTCTCTCTCTCCCCACCTCTCTCTCTGTCTCACACTCTCTCTTTGTCTATCTCTCTCTGGACATTTCACTCTCTCTCTGAATCTCTCTCTCTCTCTGTGTCTCTCACACACACACTCTCTGTGTGTGTGTGTGTCTCTCTCTTCCCCTCTCTCTCTCTCTCTCTCCCCTCCCCCCGTGTCTCACATTCTCCCTCTCTCTCTCTCTCTCTCTCTCTCTGTCTCTCTTAGTCTCACACACTCTCTCTGTCTCTTTCTCTCTGTCCCCCCCTGTCTCTCTGTGTCTCACATTCTCCCTCTATCTCTCTCTCTCTGTCACACACACTCTCTCTCTCTGTCTGTCTGTCTGTCTGTCTCTCTCTCTCTCTCGGACTCTCACATACTCTCTCTCTCTCTCTGTCCCTCTCTCTCTCTCACTCACAGACTCTCTCTCTCTGTCCCTCTCTCTCTCTCACACACTCTCTCTCTCTCACAGACTCTCTCTCTCTGTCCCTCTCTCTCTCACACACACACACTCTCTCTCTCTCTGTCTCTCTGTCTGTCTCTCTCGGTCTCTCACACACACTCTCTGTCTCTCTCTCTCCCTCTCGTGAATTCAGGATGAGATCAGATTGAGCTCCGAGAGATGGAGTGAGACTGAGAGAGCAAGATAGAGACAGGCAGAGAGGGGGGGAGAGAGAGATAGAGAGTTTGACGAGGAAGGAGAGAAAGAAACAAGGCTGAGACATAGGGAGAGAGAGAGAGAGAGAGAGATGGAGAGATAAAGACAGAGAGGGAATGGAGAGGGAGGGACAGAGACACAGAGAGACAGAGAGTGAAAGGACGGAGGAAGAAGGAGATAGAGATACAGGGAACGAGAGAGAGTGAGGGGGAGAGAAACACACAGGGAGGAAGAGAGAGGGGTGAGACAGGGGTGGGGGGGGGAGAGAGAGAGACACAGGGAGGGGGAGAGAGAGACAGGGAGGGGGAGAGAGACACAGGGAGGGAGGGGGAGAGGGACACAGGGAGGGAGGGGGGAGAGAGACACAGGGAGGGAGGGGGAGAGAGACACAGGGAGGGAGGGGGAGAGAGACACAGGGAGGGAGGAGGGAGAGAGACACAGGGAGGGAGGGGGCAGAGACAGGGAGGGAGGGGGAGACACAGGGAGGGAGGGGGGAGAGAGAGACACACAGGGAGGGAGGGGGAGACACAGGGAGGGAGGGGGAGAGACACAGGGAGGGAGGGGGAGTGAGACACAGGGAGGGGGGAGAGAGAGACACAGGGAGGGAGGGGGAGACACAGGGAGGGAGGGGGGAGAGAGAGAGACACAGGGAGGGAGGGGGAGAGACAGGGAGGGAGGGGGAGAGAGGGACACAGGGAGGGAGGGGGAGACACAGGGAGGGAGGGGGAGAGAGGGACACAGGGAGGGAGGGGGGAGAGACACAGGGAGGGAGGGG